>NC_143576.1:53689200-53797895 GCF_048544385.1 Mastigoproctus giganteus | reverse complement strand
CAAACCCCACGTACTTTTTCTGACTGAATCTCAGTTATCAGTTGATTCAACTACTGCTCATCTCAGATGTCCAAATTATTTGCTGTATGATTCCTTTCGCCTCAAAGGTGGTACTTGTGCATATGTCCGTTCTGATATTCCCTGTCAGAGACTTGGCAATTTGGAATCTCCTCTCTTTGATCTTCTCTGGCTTAAAATCTCTATACCTCATTGTGTCAAATTCATCTGTTGTCTCTACCGTTCTCCCAACTCCACTAATCACTTGGAGCTCTTTGACTTCCTCTCTTTGCAACTTGACTTTCTCCAGTCCAACTTTCCTAACAGTGAGGTAATTTTCCTTGGTGATTTTAACGTTCACAACTCCAGCTGGCTTCCGTTTTCTAGTTACACCGACCCAGCAGGTCGAGATGCTGAGGCTTTTGCAATTACTAATGACCTAGCACAGATTGTTCATTTACCTACAAGAATACCAGACAATCCTAATCATACAGCCAATACGCTTGATCTTTTTCTCACAAGCAACTCTTCTAAGTACACGGTCGAAGTGAGAAGTCCTTTAGGCACTTCAGATCACAACTTGGTGATTGTCTCTTCTCCAATGGAACGTTTATCTCATGGCTATTCCCAACCTCGTATTGTTTGGCAATTCAAAATGGGATGACCTGTGAGACTTCTTTTCTTCTTTTCCTTGGTCTGATCGTGTCAGTGAAATTATTCTTGCAGGAATGGAATCCTTTATTCCACACTCCACTTTAAAATCTCGTCCTTTATCTAAACTTTGGTTCTCCAACAAATGTGTTAAGGCTGTCCAAGAGAAGAATGTTGCATATCGTAATTGGCTTGTTTCTAATTTTTCAGTTTCATTTTCTGCCTACACCAAAGCTCACAATAATTGTAAAGCAGTTATTAATCAGTCCAAACTAGAGTTTGAACAGGCTAAGAGTAGAAAACTTGCTTCTTGCCCTAATGGTAGCCGAGCATTCTGGTCTCTCGCCAAAGCTATTGGCCGCAACTTTTGCCCATCTCTGCTCCCACCTCTGTCCAAACCAGATGGTTCTGTTGTCACTTCAGCCAAGGATAAAGCTGACCTGCTAGCATCCCATTTTTCTTCCAGCTCATGTATTAATGACCTTGGTAAAACACCTCCTACCATTCCTAACACGCTCCATTCAATGCCTTCTGTGGTCTTCCGTCAAAAGGAAATCAGAAGGATTTTGATGAATCTTGATGCTAAGAAAGCTCCAGGTCCTGATGGTATTTCTCCACTTGTTCTCAAAACCTGTGCTCCTGAACTTACTCCTATTCTTTGCCGCCTTTTTTCACTTTCTTATTCCAAAGGTGTTTTTCCTTCTGCTTGGAAATTTGCTCATATCCAGCCAGTTCCTAAAAAGGGTGACAAATCCCTCACATCCAATTATCGTCCCATTGCAATTACTTCTACTCTTTCTAAAGTAATGGAGAAATCAATTAACCGGCAACTATTAAATTACCTAGAAACCTTCCGTCTGATCAACGATCGCCAGTATGGATTCCGTCAGTGTCGATCCACTGGTGATATTTTGGCTTATGTTACCCATTTATGGACTAATTCAATGGAAAGGTTCGGTGAAACACAAGTAGTTGCTCTTGACATCTCAAAGGCTTTTGATCGTGTTTGGCACAAAGGTCTTCTAAACAAGCTTCCATCTTATGGTTTGACAACTGTTTTTAGTAATTGGTTATCCAGTTTTCTCTCTGATTGCTCACTGAGGGTGATGGTAGATGGCTCTCTGTCTTCTAACTTCTCCACTGATGCCGGTGTCCCCCAAGGTTCAGTTCTTTTCCCTACTCTTTTCCTCTTGTATATCAATGACCTTCTTCCATTGACTGGAAATTCTATCCATAGTTTTGCCGATGATAGCACATTGCATTCAACTTTCCATTTTGAGAAACCTTGTCCTACTCAATCAGCTTCAAGTTCTCGAAAATCTGCTGCCAATTCCTTAAATGCCGATCTTCAGGTAATTCTCCAGTGGGGCAAAGGCAACTTAGTTGATTTCAACCCTTCTAAAACTCAGTCTTGTCTTATATCTCGCAAAAAGGATTCATCTGCTCCTATGCTTATCTTTAGTGACACTCCGATTTCTAGGCAAAATGATATATCTCTTTTGGGGATTACCCTGACTTCTAATCTCTCTTGGCACAAGCACATTACAAATATTGCTTCCTCTGCATATAAAAAACTTGGTTTTCTCTTTCGCTCTCGGCGTTAATTTTCTTCCAAACAGCTGCTCACTCTGTATAAATCGCAAATCCGCCCTGCCATGGAATATTGTTCCCACATCTGGGGTGGTGCCCCCAAAACCTCTCTCAGGCTTCTTGATTCCATTCAGAAGAGGGCAGTTAGGTTAATTAATGATTCATCTCTAACAGAGTCTCTCCACTTGCTTTCTCATAGACGTACTGTTTCTGCTGCATGCCTCTTCTACAGATACTTCCATGGGCACTGTTCTTCTGAATTGGCTTCTATAATTCCCGCTCTCTCTTTAAAAACAGTCCGAACACGTGCCGCCACCAGCCAACATCCATTTACTGTCCAGCTTCAAACCCACAGAACTAACTTTTCATCTTCCTCATTTATTCATTCAACTGCCGTTTTCTGGAACAACCTTCCTTCATACGTATTTCCTGAAAATTACAATTTACAGAAGTTCAAGTCCAATGTCAACAAATATCTTCTTTCGTCTTTTCAACCTCCAACCCAAGCATGGTACTAAGTACTATAGGTTCTAATACCTCTCGTGTTTGGGGTTCTCATAAAAAAAAAAAAAAAGACCACTGGAGTCACCTTTATGAAAGCAAAAACCCTTCCCTTTACTGCTGATGCTAGTTTCTGCTTTGAGTAAATCCCACATCAGCACATTCTGACCACTGCCACCTAGCGGCTGCTTTATCTGCAGATTCATAATGTATGAAGAATCACTACTGATAATCGGATCAAGAATATTACTCCCTCTGATTGCCTTCTGAACATGCTGCTCTAGAAAACAGTCATCCAATAAATCCACAAAAGCCTTGCTAGTTTGCGAGTGACCAACTTGCACGCTTGGAATACTGTGTTCAGGTATGGAGACTGCACTTAAAGAAAGACATTTTTCTTCTTGAAAGTGTCCAGAGACGTGTAACTCATCTGGTGGATCGGTAAAAGGGTGTCCACGTGAGGAAAGACTTCAAATATGTGGGTTGCAGAGCTTGGAAACTAGGCACCTCAGAGGAGACTTGATTGAGGTGTTTAAGGCTGTGAGAGGCATAAGCAAAATGAATGAGGACGAAATTTTCAAGGTCATAAATGATTCTAGAACATAATTTCAACTTTTGGGGGGAGATGTTTAGACTGGATTGCAGGAAATGTTTGCTGTTGGTAACATCATCAGTTGGTCCCAATGTATAGAATTTAAAAACTGTCCCAGACCACTGTAGTCACCTTTATGAAAGCAAAAACCCTTCCCTTTACTGCTATTTTAGCCAATGAGTTATAAATTACTGGAATAACTTACTTACATGGGTGGTAGAAGCTGACAGTTTAGGGAAATTCAAAGGTTAGATGGATAATTACCTGTGGGAGAAGGGAAACACTTAGGTCGTTCATTTCCTTTTCTATTATTTATTAATTATTATTATTATTTGTTTTTAATTTTTTTTCTTCTTATTATTATTTTATTTTATTTATTTTTTTGTTATTTTATTATTATTTTTATTTATTTATATTTTTATTATTATTTTTTATTTATTATTATTATTTTTTTTTGGGTGGTGCAGCATAAGCCATAGGCTTCCTTGCACCATGTGGCCATTGCTAATACCAATACTAATGACTATTTACTCCAGAGTGATTCTGATGATAACAGAATCACTTTGGTCATAGTTTAACTGAAGTCTGAAATCATTCTGTCCATGGTAAAGGTGTTAATCATAGATAATAAACTAACCTCTCATCATAATGATTTATTTATTTATAAAAAATAAAATAATAATGTATCTAAATAACAATATTATTATTGCTGTTCTTATATTATTTCTTCCTGATTGGTGGTTCCACCTTGTGACGGGTATTTCTACCAAGTACACAGGGTGGTTGTTGTTATGTCTGATGTTACTGTTGGTCGAGGAACTCTCTGACAATCCTACAGGTGTTCAGGATTGCCATTTTCTGGAGTTCCTTGTAGGTGTTCTCTGGGAGACCTATTGCTGCTAGGCTGCTATGTAGAGTCTTTGGCACCATACTGGTGGTTGACACGATGATCGGGATGGTTGATACTTCTTGCATATGCCACATCTCCTTGACCTCATGTCTCAGGTTCGTGTACTTCCTAATTTTTTCCTTATGGGTTTTCTGGACATTGCTAGTGTTGGGCACCGCTATGTCAATCAGGTAGGTAGCCTTTTCCTTCTTGTCCACAAGGGTTATGTCCGGTCTGTTGTGTGGGATGGTCTTATCCGTTATTATGGTGCGATCATAGTACAGCTTGTGGGTTCAGACCTCTAGTACTGCCTGGGGTTCGACGGAGTGTACTCAGTCTGGGTGATCACCTTGCAACCCACTGTGATGTGTTGGATCGTTTCTGAGGCCAGGTGGCATCGTCGACATGTGTCATCTGACATTCCGGGCTCCTTTGTGATGTATTTTCTATAGTTTCTGGTGTTGATTACCTGGTCTTGGATGGCCAGCATGAATCCTTCAGTCTTGGGGAAGAGCATCCCGCTTGTGAGCCATGCATTAGAAGCAATGTTATGAATATGATCTTGATGGAGGTCATTGTAGGGTCTGCCATGGAGTGTCTTCTTTGCCCATCTTTCTAACTTTGTTTCTTGTGCTGTCTGGGTGGGTGGGGGTTCCTTGCTTAGGTTGAGTGGGGTATACCACTTATCTGTCTTCCTTATGGCCTCATGGAGTGGTAATGTATTGTTCTTGAACTAATCCTTCAGGTTAACTATCATTGTTTTCTGTTGCTCTATCAGGTCTATCACGCTCCCCCTTTCTGAGCTCTTGTTAGTCTCTCCACTGCTGACTTCGGGTGGTGTTGGCAGCTCTTGGTCATCATTGTTCTTGTCTTTCGCATGATATCTTTTATTATTATTATTATTATTATTATTATTTGAGCATTAAATTTCATTGGTATATATTGTGTATTTCCTTATATTAGTGCTTGATGTGTCTTTAACTGAAGATCCAGAATGCCCATCCGGTGTATTCCCTTGTGATAGTGTCATATGTGGCAAGTGCTTATTCACATTGTTAATCGTAGAACATTGTAAATGGTGATGTTGTTGTCGCTGGAACTAATGATCTTAACATTAAGAGATCTGCAGATTTACTTAACAAGTACATGTCAGTGTTGAAAAAAAGTTGCGAAGTTAGGGTTGAATATTAAAGTGTTTGCAATTCTGCCTAAACACAGTAGAAGGGAGCATATGATGAGAGCCTTGTCAATCAGTTTGGCCCTGGAGAGATTGTATAAGGCTCACTGGGTAGAATTTCAGCTTGGTCTGTGCTTTCTAACAGGAGAGACTGCTTCTACAGGGATGGGATACACTTAAATAGAAAGGGTGCAAGAGTATTTGGTGATGGTATCGAGGCAGTGTTAGGTGGGTTGGAAAACTGCTAACTTGGAGGGATTCACAGACTAAAAGATTAACAGTAGCCACAGGCAGGGACGAAAGCGATTCTTGCTTTGCTTCTATTGTAACAAACATCAGCCTAGAGAGCAAGTTGCTGGAGACTTCAAGAGCTGCTGGAAGTCATCATGGAACAAATAAATACATGAGCTGTGTTAGGGTAACTAAGAGTGAGAACAGATGCATGTATACTTGCATGTACACCAATGCTAGCAGTATAGTAAATAAATTTGATGAATTTGAAGTGCTAATCAAGGCATCAAAGGCAGATATCGTTGGGATATCCGAGACGTGGTGTCACAGAGTTATGAGCAGTGCAGAATTGGAATTTGGGAAGTACAATGTGTACAGAAAGGATAGACAGGGTAGGAAGGGAGAAGGGGTTATGCTGTTAGTTAAGAAATACATAAAATCTAAGAAAGTGCATCCAGTTGATATTGGTGGACAGTGCAATGTTGAGTCAGTGTGGTGTTACATAAGCACTAGGAAGGGAAAATGAGAGTGTGTGTTATAGGCCTAATGAGCACAACGAACAATTGTGCAGAGAAATAGAGTGGGCTAGTAAATCAAAATGTCTTGTAATGGGGGATTTTAACTTCCAGGTATTGACTGGAACTTATGGGTTGGTCACATGCTAGCAAGACGTTTGTAGATTTATTTGAGGATTGTTTTCTACAGCAACATGTTATGAGGAGCAACCAGAGGGGATAATATGATTGATCTGATTATCAGCAATGATGATGCATGCATTAGGAATTTGCAGATAAAGGAACCACTAGGCGACAGTGATTGCAGTCTACTGATGTGGAATTTACTTAAAGATGTAACTACCATCAAGGGTAAAGGGAAGGGTTTTTGCTTTCGTAAAGGTGATTACGGTGGTCTCAAGCAGCTTTTGAATTCTATACAGCGGGGTCAACTGATGAAGTTAAAACGGTGAATTCTAAGTGGGAGGCCTTCAGAGAATTAATATTGGAAGCTACTAGGCTTTTCATACCAACTAAGAAATATTGTTCAAGATTTAGGCCTAATTGGATGTAATAAACTAATGAGGCTCGTGGCAGAGAAGAAAAATGCGTGGGACGCATATAAATTAACAGGTGACACAGAAGCCTACGGCAGATATAAGCTAGTCAGTAATCAATCACAAAGGATGTTATGAGAAATCCTTCACGAAATAATCAAAGAAAAACAACAAAGACTTCTTTACTTTTATAAACTAAAGAAGGAAGAGGATGAATCAGATTGGTCTAATTGATGTTGGTGGTTCGACTGTTGATGATCCTGCTCAGATAGCTGACAAACCGAATGAGTTTTTTGCACCTACATTCACACATGAGGAATTCTGTAAGAAAGGGGAGGACAGAAGTTTAATAAACTCTAACAGGAGCTAAATTATTTTGTTATAATGGAGAGCAAAGTCAAGGAGAAATTGTTGAAGCTAAACATAAAAAAAGGCAGATGGAATCTATACAGTTATATTGAAGGAGGTAGCACCGGAAGTAAGCAAAACCTTGGCTATAATTATGAGAGCATCCTTAGATTCAGGGAAGGTTCCCATGGACTTGGGGTGTGTAAATGTATCCCCAGTTCACAAAGGGGATTCAAAGGGTGATGCAAATAATTATAGACCTGTTAATTTAACTTCTGTTCTGGGGAAAATAATGGAGTCACTGATTAAAAAACAGATGCAGGATCCTCCAGACAAAACTGCAGTAATAGTTCAGACACAACATGGGTTTGTTAAGGGGAAGTCTTTTCTGACCAATTTGATTGGATAGTACATTGTGTTCACAAAGGAACTGGATGAAAAAAATAATTTTTATACCAACTACTTGGATTTCAGGAAAGTTTTTGATACTGTTACACATGGAAGACTGCTGTACAAATTGGAGCGGTATGATATTAAGTGCAAGTTGCTGCAATGGATAAAGGGATGGCTGAGTGGGAGATGGCAGAGAGTGGTAATAAATGGACACTGCTCTACGTGTGGTGCCTCCGTAGCCAGGTGGGAAGGAGTAGCAGTGCGTAGCACATGCTTCTTGATTAGACTGGGCTTCGAGCCAGTCACCACCAAATACGGAGGATGCGGAAAGGTCAGCGAATGACCACCGCATATCCTGGAGCAATATGGCCTTAGTTGCTAATGCTCCTAAAAACCAAATAATAATTAATAATAATAACTCTACGTGTACTAATGTTATTAGTGGAGTCCCCCAGGGTTTGGTGCTGGCCCTTTGTTGTTTTGTGTATTTATTAATGATATTGATGAAAGAATATCAGGCTTAATGTCCAAATTTTCAGATGATACAAAGGTTGGTAGGGTTGTTAATGACTGTAAAGACAGTTATCATCATCAGCCATTTTCAGTCCACTGCAGGATGAAGTCCTCTACAGCAACTTTCCAGTTCCTTCTGTTTTGTGCAATGGCCATCCATTTACTACCCACAAACTCATGAATTTCATATGTCCATCTCTGTTGTTGTCTTCCAGGTTTCCTTCTAGCTCCTTTTGAGTACCATTCTGTTATTTTCTTAGTGCATCTGTCATCATGTCTTCGAGCTATGTGTCCTGCCCAAGACCATTTTAGTTCTTTAGTTTTGATAAGAATGTCCTTTACTTGAATTTGCTGCCTAATCCATGTGTTTCTCTTCTTATCTAACAGTCTGATTCCCAATATAATTCATTCCATTCTTCGCTGTGTAGTTCTCAGCTTTTCTTCCATTCTTTTTGTGAGTGCTCAAGTTTCACTGACATAAGTCACGGTGGGGAGTATGCATTGTTTCATTATTTTATGTTTCAGACAAATTGGGATATTGCTCCTCAGTATGTGACTATATTTCCTGAATGCTATCCATCCAAAATTTACTCTTCGCTTGACTTCCAGCCATTTATCATTATTACAGCTAATGACTTGTCCCAGATAAGTATATGACTCCAAGTTTTCAATTACTGCTCCTTCAGTCATTGTATCCCTTTATGTGGCCTACTTGTTCACAATTACTTTTGTTTTAGCCATATTCATCTTTATTCCAAAATCCTTACTAACTCTGCATAACTGCATTTTTCAGCCTGGTCTGTACTTGTTAACAGGAGAGACTGCTTCTACAGGGATGGGATACACTTAAATAGAAAGGGTGCAAGAATGTTTGCTGATGCTATCGAGGCAGTGTTAGGTGGGTCGGAAAACTGCTAACTTGGGAGGACACAAAGACTAATAGATTAACAGTAGCCACTGGCAGAGGTTGGCGCATAATGGCCTATAGCTGCCGTTGCGCCGTAAAACATACAACAACAACAACAACAACTGGCAGAGGTGAAAGTGATGCTTGCACTGCTTCTATTGGAATGAGCAGCAACCTGGAAAATAAGATGCAGGATATTTCAGAGACTGCTGGGAGTCATTGGGTACAAGTAAACACATGGGTTGTGTTAGGTTAGCTAAGAAAAAGAACAGGTGCATGTATACTTGCGTGTACACCAATGCTAGGAGTTTGGTAAATAAATTTGATGAATTTGAGGTATTGCTCAAAGCATCAAGGTGGATATTGTTGGGATATCAGAGACTTGGTGTCACACAGATATAAGTAATGCAGAACTCGAATTTGGGGAGTACAACGTCTACAGAAAGGATAGACAGGATAGGAAGGGAAGAGGGGTTATGCTATTAGTTAAGAAACACACAAAATCTAAGGAAGTGAAGCCAGTCGACATTGCTGGAGAGTGCAGTGTCGAGTCAGTTTGGTGTGACATAAGCATTGGGAGATCAAAATTGAGAGTAGGAGTCTGCTATAGGCATTAGCATTAGCATTATAGAGGCATTTGATGCAAGAAAGCAAGCTTATGCAGCATCAGCCAAAAAAAAAAAAAAAAAAAACCCACTTCCACTTCACCCCTCTGTTCGTTCAAAATACCTGTCCAGCTGAGCCTTAAACTTATTTAGGCTATCAACCTCCACCACAAGGGATGGGAGTCTGTTCCACCAACCAACCACCCGCTGGCTAAAGGCAAATTTCCGCACGTCTATCCTACATCTGTCTTTCCTCAATTTGAATTTATGCCCTCTCAGGTGATTTTTCTGAGCTAGAGGAAGAATCCCATCAGCATTGAGCATGCTTAAACCATTCAAGGCTTTATACACCTCTATCAGATCACCTCGCTGGTGCCTAGTCTCCAGACACTGTAATTTGCAAAACTTAAGCCTTTCTTCGTAAGAGCACCCCTTTGTTCCATTCACTAATCTTATTGCCCTTCTCTGTACTCGTTCCAGCAGCTCTACATCCTTCTTGAAATGAGGCCTCCAGACCTGTATACAGTACTCTAGGTGTGGCCTGACCATTGCCTTATACAATGGAATAATCACCTCCTTATCCCTGCTGGAAAAATTCCTGTATATCATTGACAATACTCCATGAGCTACTCTTGCAGCCCGTCTGCACTGCTCAGAGAACTTCATATCTGCCTGCACAACCACCCCCAAGTCCCTTTCATTCTCTACCACTGTCAGTGTAGTACCACAGAGTTGATACGTTGCTCTGGGGTTGCTGTTTCCCATGTGTAGTACTTTACATTTGTCAATGTTAAACTTCATTTGCCACCTCTCAGCCCATCTGCTCAACCTTTCCAGATCCTGTTGCAGCAGCATAGTGTCAGTAGTGTCCTTGACAACCCTGCCAACCTTTGTATCATCTGCAAACTTGGACATTAAGCTTGATATACCATCATCAGTATCATTTATAAATACAGAAAACAATAATGGACCCAACACTGAGCCCTGAGGGACTCCACTAATAACATTAGTCCACGATGAGCAGTGCCCATTGATTACCACTCTCTGTCTTCTCCCCCTCAACCACCCCTTTATCCATAGCAGCAATTTGCCTCCAATGTCACATTGCTCCAATTTGTGTAGCAGTCTTCCATGTGCAACAGTATCAAAAGCCTTTCTAAGATCCAAGTATATAATATCAAAGTTATTCCCTGCATCCAGTTCTTTTGTGACTTCCTGCATCATAGTATCCAATCAGGTTGGTCAGGCAAGACTTCCCCTTAACAAAACCATGCTGTGTCTGAGCTATAACTGAAGTCTTGTCTAAATGATCCTGCAGTGCTTCTTTAACCAGTGACTCCATTAATTTTGCTGGAACAGAAGTTAAGCTCACAGGTCTATAATTACTTGTGTCAGCCTTTGATCCTCCTTTGTGAATTGGGGTCACATTTGCACATTTCCAGTCTATGGGTACCTCCCCTGAGTCCAAGGAAGCTCTCATAATTATGGCTAAGGGTTTGCTTACTTCCTTTGCTGCCTCCTTTAATATAACTGGATAGATGCCTTTCTTGTGTTTATCTTCAACAGTTTCTCCTCCACTTTACTCTCAGTTATTTGAAGATTCTGTAGCTTACTGCTAGAGTTGAATACACCTCTGGCATTCCCCTTGCTGAATAACTCCTCATGTGTGAATGTCGATGCAAAATATTCATTTAGTTTGTTAGCTACCTGAGCAGGATCATCAACAGTTGACCCATCAATATCAAGTGGACCAATCTGATTCATCCCCTTCCTTCTAGAGTTTACATAAGTAAAGAACTCTTTGCTGTTTTTCTTTGCATCCCTTGCCAAGGATTTCTCGTAATCTGCCTTCGCTTGCCTAACCTCCTTTGTAATTTGGTTGCATATCAACTTGTATTTATCATAGGCTTCTGTGTCATGTGTTAATTTGTAAGTATCCCATGCATTTTTCTTCTCTGCCATATGCCTCATTAGTTCATCTGACATCCATTTTGGCCTAAACTTTGAACAATATTTCTTAGTTGGTATGTAAAGCCTAGTAGCTTCCAAGATAAGTTCTTTGAATGCTTCCCATTTTGAATTTGCTGTTGGTAACATCATCAGTTGGTCCCACTGTATAGAATTTAAATACTGTCTCAGTCCATCGTAGTCGCCTTTACGGAAGCAATAACCCTTCCCTTTACCCCTAATGGTAGTTACCTCTTTGAGTAAATCCCACTTGAGCACACTGTGATCACTGCCACCTAGTGGTTCATTTATCTGCAGATTCTTAATGCATGAAGAATCGCTGCTGATAATCAAATAGGCCTAATGACTCTGATGAGTATAATAAGAAACTGTACAGGGTAATAGAGTGGGCCAGTAAATCAGAGAGTCTTATAATGGGAGATTTTAATTTCCCAGATATTGACTGGAATTTGTGGGTTGGTCACTCACACACTAGCAAGGCTTTTGTGGATTTATTGGATGATTATTTTCTAAATCAGCATGTTTGAGAGGCAAATAGAGGGACCAGTACTCTTGATTTGATTATCAGTAGTGATTCTTCATGCATTAAGAATCTGCAGATACAGGAACCACGAGGTGCCAGTGATCACATTGTGCTGAAGTGGGATTTACTCAAGGAGGTAACTACCATCAGGGGTAAAGTGAAGGGTTATTGCTTTCGTAAAGTAGACTACGATGGTCTGAGACAGTATTTAAATTCTATACAGTGGGACCAACTGATGATGTTACCAACAGCAAACTAAAAATGGGAAGCATTCAAAGAACTTATCTTGGAAGCTACCAGGCTCTACATACCAACCAAGAAATATTGTTCAATGTTCAGGCCTAAATGGATGTCAGATGAACTAATGCGACATATGGCAGAGAAGAAAAATGCATGGGATACATATAAATTAACATGTGACACAGAATTCTATGATAGATATAAGTTGATCTGTAACCAAGTTACAAAGGAGGTTAGGCGGCAAAGGCAGATTACGAGAAATCTTTGGCAAGGGATGCAAAGAAAAACAGCAAGGAGTTCTTTACTTACGTAAACTCTAGAAGGAAGGGGATGAATCAGATTGGTCCTCTTGATATCGATGGTTCACCTGTTCATGATCCTGCTCAGGTAGCTAACAAACTGAATGAATATTTTGCATCTACATGCACACATGAGTAGTTATTCAGGAAGGGGAATGCCATAGATGAAGTAAACACTGGCAGTGAGCTAGATGATCTTGTAATAATTGAGAGTAAAGCGGAGGAGAAATTGTTGAAGTTAAATACAAGAAAGGCACCTGGGGTGGATGGGATCTATCCAGTTATATTGACGGAGGCAGCAAAGTAAGTAAGCAATCCGTTAGCCATAATTATGAGTGCTTCCTGGGACTCAGGGGTGGTACCCACAGACTGGAGATGTGCAAATGTAACCCCAATTCAAAAAGGAGGAACAAAGGCTGACACAAGTAATTATAGACCTGTGAGTTTAACTTCTGTTCTAGGAAAATTAATGGAAGCACTGGTTAAAGAAGCACTGCAGGATCAACTTGACAAGAATTCAGTTATAGCTCAGACACAGCATGGTTTTGTAAAGGGAAGGTCTTGCCTGACTAATTTGATTGGATACTACGATGTAGTCACAAAAGAATTGGATGCAGGGAATAACTTTGATATTATATATTTGGATCTTAGAAAGGCTTTTGATGCTGTTGCACATGGAAGACTGCTGCACAAATTGGAGCAGTGTGGCATTTGTTGCAAATTGTTGCTATGGATAAAGGGATGGTTGAGGGGCAGAAGGCAGATAGTGGTAATTCATGGACACTGCTCATTGTGGACTAATGTTATTAGTGGAGTCCCACAGGGTTCAATGTTGGGTCCATTGTTGTTTTCTGTATTTATAAATAGTATTGATGGTGGTATATCAAGCTTAATGTCCAAGTTTGCAGACGATACAAAGATTGGCAGGGTTGTTAAGTACGCTACTGACGCTATGCTGCTGCAACAGGATCTGGAAAGGTTGAGCAGATGGGCTGAGAGGTGGCAAATGAAGTTTAACATTGACAAATGTAAAATACTACATATGGGAAACAGCAACCCTAAAGCAATGTATCAACTCTGTAGTACTACACTGACAATGGTAGAGAATGAAAAGGACCTGGGGGTAATTGTGCAGGCAGATATGTAGTTCTCTGAGTAGGGCAGACGGGCTACAAGAGTAGCTCATTGTGTCTTAACAATGAAATACAGAAATTTTTCTAGCAGGGATAAGGAGGTGATTATTCCCTTGTATAAGGCAATGATCAGGCCACTTTACTTTCTTCACTTTACCCCTGATGACGTATACAGGTCTGGAGGCCTCATTTAAGAAGGATGTTGAGGTGCTGGAATGAGTACAGAGAAGGGCAACAAGGTTAGTGAACGGAACGATGGGTTGCTCTTATGAAGAAAGGCTTAAGTTTTGCAAATTACAGTGTCTGGAGACTAGGCACCGGCGAGGTGATCTGATAGAGGTGTATAGAGCCTTGAATGGTTTGAGCATGCTCAATGCTGATGGGATTCTGCCTCTTGTTCACAATAATCACCTGAGAGGGCATAAATTCAAATTGAGGAAAGACAGATGTAGGATAGATGTGTGGAAATTTGCTTTTAGCCAGTTGGTAGTTGGTTGGTGCAACATTCTTTCATCCCTTGTTGTGGAAGTTGATAGCCTAAATAAATTTAAGGCTCTGCTGGACAGATATTTTGAACGAACGGAGGTGTGAAGTGGAAGGGTTTTTTTTTTTTTTTTGGCCGATGCTACCTAAGCTTGCTTTCTTGCATCATATGCCTCTACTAATGCTAATGCTAACTGATTAAGATTTTCCTCTAATTCTTTGGGATCGTGACTTATGACCACAATGTCATCTGCAAATCGTAAATGGTTTAGGTATTCTTCATTCATTTTGACTCCTTTCTGCAACCATTCTAATCTTCTGAATGCTTCTGACAACTTGAGGGATATTGTGTCTCCTTGTCAAACTTGTTTCTCAATTTTAAATTTACTATTGTCTTTGTCTAGTCTAATGAAGGAGGTACCATTCTTATATATTTTCTTCAAAATCATAATATATGGGGTATCTATGCCTTGTCTTTCCAGTGCCCGAAACATTACCTTATGCTGTGTAGATTCAAATGCCTTTTTATAATCCACAAATGCCAGGCATAATGGTGTTTTATATTCATTTGCTATCTCCATTAGCTGTGATATTACGTGAAGGTGATCCATAGTTGAGAATCCTGTCCTAAAGCCAGCTTGCTCTTTCGGTTGATTCTCATCAAGTATTCTTTCTAATCTGTTAGTAATGACCCTTGTGAACAACTTGTAGATGTGGGATAACAAGCTAATTGGTCTATAATTTCCAATTTCTGATTTATCTCCTTTCTTATGCAGTAAAACTATGATTGCATTATTCACTGTTTAGGCATCACACCTTTTCTAATGCACTTTGTGAAGAGTCTTGCCAATTTTTGTGTCATGTCTCTTCCTCCCAATTTTAACAACTCTACAGTAACTTCATCCTTTCCCAGGGATTTCTGATTCTTCATTTTCTTCAACACATGTGTTACCTCATCACGAAGGATATCGAGTATGTTGCATCATTACCTCACTTCTTGTGTAATTCTCTAGAGTAGTCTTCTGCTATTTAATTATGCCTTCTCTGCTATTTAATAGTACTGCATCGCTATTCTGCCATTTCAGTATCATTTGTCTTTCTGTATTACTGCTCATGGCTGCTGATTTCAATCCTTTGTTTTCCCTTAATGCTTGTTCTACTTTTCTTATGTTAAATTTTCTTATGTCCTCTCTGAGTTTCTTTCTAATGGCTTTGCATAACTCAATATATTCAATTTTCTCCTTGTCAGTGTTTTTCTTGCTCTTAATTTTTTGTCTTCAGTTCATCATGACAAGTCAAGAAACACTTCTTGACTAATTTTTCTTCTTTGGATTTCTTTTTACCTCAAGGTTTCTTAGGCTTTATCACTTTCAGAAAGTTGTAATATTCCTCGTCGATATCTTAGTCCTGAGCAGTCTGCAGAAGCTGATACTTGTTCTTAAGTTGCAGTACATAATGCTTTTTCTCCTCTTCTGTTATCTCAAAGACCTTCGTATTATTTATTCTAGTCAGTTTTTTTCCTTTCTTTTCTTACATCTATATCAAATGTGCATCTTACCATTCTGTGATCACTTTCAACATTTACTTTGTTCAAGACAGTAACATCATCACGATATATCTTCTGTTAGTGAGTATGAAGTCGATTTCATGAGTTGTTAATCCATTTTGTCCCTTCCATGTCCTCTTTCTGTTCATCCTTTTCTTGAAAAAAGTGTTCATTACTGACAATACTCGAGATTCTGCAAATTCCACATTCACCTCTTTCATTTCTTCACAATTTCCTATAGTTCCCCTTTCTACACTATTTTGTCTCTTTCCAACTTTAGCATTGAAGTCCCCAATAGTGTAGTGAGTTTTCTGTTCATCTAGAAGATTCTCAATTTCGGTGTACATTTCTTCAAACTCTTCATCATCATCATGGCTCGATGTTAGTGCATAAATCATTGTAACCTTTGGCTTATACCTCTTAGAAATCCCGAGTAGTATTCTTGATACCCTTGGTGATGTACTTTTGAATAACAAAATGTTGTTTTTTATATCTTTATGGACCAGAAAGCCAACTCCACCTTTGCTCCTTTCACTGTTTCCATTGGTGTCCAGCAGATTTCCATTGATGTACAGCAGATTTCCACTTGATAAACCTATAAGTGATTCATTTTTTCTTGTTTCAGCCAAACCGATGATATTACAATTCACATTTTCTAATTACTTTTCCAGCTTTACAGTATGCTACTGTTGCAGTAGCATACTGTCTTTACAATATGCTACTGCAACAGGATATAGAAAAAGTTAGGTGGATGGGCTGAGAAATAGCAACTGAAGTTTAATTTTGACAAATGAAAATTACTGCATATCAGTAGTAGTAACCCAAGAGAAACGTACCAACTGTGTGGTATTTCACTCAGCGGGGCGGAGAATGAAAAAGACCTGAGGGTAATTGAGCAGTCGGATATAAAGTTCTCTGAGCAGTGCAGACTGGCTGCCAGAGTAGGTCATTTTTTTTTTATGTAAACCCCAAACACGAGAGGTATTAGAACCTATAGTACTTAGTACCGTGCTTGGGTTGGAGGTTGAGAAGACGAAAGAAGATATTTGTTGACATTGGACTTGAACTTCTGTGGACTGTAGTTTTCAGGAAATATGTATGAAGGAAGGTTGTTCCAGAAAACGGCAGTTGAATGAATAAAAGAGAAAGATGAAAAGTTGGTTCTCTGAGTGTGAAGTTGGACTGTAAATGGATGTTGGCTGGTGGCAGCACGCGTTCAGACTGTTTTGAAAGAGAGAGAGCGGGAATTATAGAAGCCAATTCAGAAGAACAGTGCCCATGGATATATCTGTAGAAGAGGCATGCAGCAGAAAATGTACGTCTATGAGACAGTGGAGAGACTCTGTTAGAGATGAATCATTAATTAGGGCCATTAGGTTAATTAACCTAATGGCCCTCTTTTGAATGGAGTCAAGAAGCCTGAGAGAGGTTTTGGCCACACCATCCCAGATGTGGGAATAATATTCCATGGCAGGGTGGATTTGCAATTTATACAGTGTGAGCAGCTGTTTGGAAGAAAAGTAACGCTGAGAGCGAAAGAGAGAACCAACCAACCAAGGTTTTTAGATGCAGAGGAAGCATTATTTGTAATGTGCTTGTGCCAAGAGAGATTAGAAGTCAGGGTAATCCCCAAAAGAGATATATCATTTTGCCTAGAAATCGGAGTGTCACTGAAGATAAGCATAGGAGCAGAAGAATCCTTTTTGCAAGATATAAGACAAGACTGAGTTTTAAAAGGGTTGAAATCAACTAAGTTGTCGTTGCCCCACTGGAGAATTATCTGAAGATCGGCATTTAAGGAATTGGTAGCAGATTTTCGAGAAGTTGAAGCTGATTGAGCAGGGCAAGGTTTCTCAAAATGGAAAGTAGAATGCAATGTGCTATCATCAGCAAAACTATGGAGGAGATTTCCAGTCAATGGAAGAAGGTCATTAATATACAAGAGGAAAAGAGTCGGGGAAAGAACTGAACCTTGGGGGGCCACCAGCAGTAGTGGAGAAGTTAGAAGACAGAGAGCCATCTACCATCACCCCCAGTAAGCGATCAGAGAGAAAACTGGATAACCAATTACTAAAAACAGTAACAAACCATAAGATGGAAGCTTGTTTAGAAGACCTTTATGCCAAACATGATTGAAAGCCTTTGAGATGTCAAGAGCAACTACTTGTGTTTCACCGAACCTTTCCATTGAATTAGTCCATAAATGGGTAACATAAGCCAGAATATCACCAGTGGATCGACACTGATGGAATCCATACTGGCGATCGTTGATCATTCGGAAGGTTTCTAGGTAGTTTAAGAGTTGTCGGTTAATTGATTTCTCCATTACTTTAGAAAGAGTAGAAGTAATTGCAATAGAACGATAATTGGATGCGAGGGATTTGTCACCCTTTTTAGGAACTGACTGGATATGAGCAAATTTCCAAGCAGAAGGAAAAACAAATAAGAAATATTTGAATAAGAAAGAATAATAAGAATAAGAAATATTTTTCTTATTCCAATATTTGAAAATATTGGAATAAGAAAGTGAAAAAAGGCGGCAAAATAGGAGTAAGTTCAGGAGCACAGGTTTTGAGAACAAATGGAGAAATACCATCAGGAACTGCAGCTTTCTGAGCAACAAGATTCGTCAAAATCCTTCTGACATCCTTTTGATGGAAGACCACAGGATGCATTGAATGGAGCATGTTGGAAATGGTGGAAGTGTTTTACCAAGTTCATTAATACTTGAGTTGGAAGGAAAATGGGATTCTAGCAGGTCAACTTTATCCTTGGCTGAAGTGACAATAGAACTATCTGGTTTGGACAGAGGTGGGAGCAGAGATGGGGAAAAGTTGCGGCCAGTAGCTTTGGCAAGAGACAAGAATGCTCAGCTACCATTATGGCAAGAACCAAGTTTTCTACTTTTAGCCTGTTCAAACTCTAGTTTGGACTGATTAGTAACTCCTTTACAATTGTTGCGAGCTTTGGTGTAGGCAGAAAATGAAACTGGAGAATTTTGAAACAAGCCAATTACAATATGCAACATTCTTCTCTTGAACAGCCTTAGCACATTTATTGGAAAACCAAGGTTTAGATAAAGGACGAGATTTTAAAGTGGAGTGTGGGATAAAGGATTCCATTCCTGCAAGAATAATTTCACTGACACGATCTGAGCAAACGTTGACATCCGAAGTTTTGAAACAGTAATCCGACCAAGGAAAAGAAGAAAAGAAGTCTCGCAGGTCATCCCATTTTGCATTCTTTTAATGCCAAACAACACGAGGTTGGGAATAGCCATGAGATAAAGGTTCCATTGGAGAAGAGACAATCACCAAGTTGTGATCTGAAGTGCCTAAAGGACCTCTCATTTCGACCATGTACTTAGAAGGGTTGTTTGTGAGAAAAAGATCAAGTGTATTGGCTGTATGATTAGGATTGTCTGGTATTCTTGTAGGTAAATGAACAATCTGTTCAAGGTCATTAGTAATTGCAAAAGCCTCAGCATGTCAACCAGCTGGGTCAGTGTGACTAGAAAACGGAAGCCATCTGGGTTTGTGAACATTAAAATCACCAAGAAAAATTACCTCACTGTTAGGAAAGTTTGACTGGAGAAAGTCAAGTTGCAAAGAGAGGAAGTCAAAAAGCTCCAAGTGATTAGTGGAGTTGGGAGAATGGTAGAGACAACAGATTAATTTGACACAATGAGGTAGAGGGATTTCAAGCCAGAGAAGATCAAAGAGAGGAGATTCCAAATTGCCAAGTCTCTGACAGGGAATATCAGAATGTACATATGAACAAGTACCACCTTTGAGGCGAAAGGAATCATACAGGGAATAATTTGGGCATCTGAGATGAGCAGTATTTGAATCAACCGATAACTGAGATTCTTTCAGAAAAAGTACATGGGATTTGGCAAACTGCAAACGGAAATGGACATCGTTTATATTAGAATTGAGACCACATATATTTGTGAAATGAATTTTATTATTGCTTGGGAGGTTTAGATCTTTTTGCAGATAAGCTTGCTCTGTTAGTTTGACAATTCATGGTGTATTCAATAGTAAGAAAAAGTGTGTTGGACATGCTGTATGAAGTAATGAAATTTTTGGATATGGCGTACACATAGTAAGAATATACCCAGATCCTTGACATAACGTGGCCTTGACAATGCTCCCCGCATACACACTACTCGGACTCCCTTCAGTCACTGTCTTGCAGAGTAGATGTAGCAAGATTATACACTAGCTGATCTGGAAGCCTCCTAGAGAGTTACCAATAGGTTCGGTCTGGTGTACTAACTAGCGGCCGGCCTGCTAATACCGTTTTAGTGCTGTACCCTCGAAATGTAAGGAATATTGGATCTCGCCACAATGTTCATCATAACCTCAAAAGTCGTCAATCATACTGCATAATGGAAGAGATAGGGAAGGGTTGACCGGAACTTAACTCTAGAGACTAAACTTGGGTTCCACCACTTCAAGCCTCCAATAAGCAAAGTGGTGGTTTTGCACCGTTTGATGAGAGTCATCTACCACCTTGATGTGGTAGATGATTCTCATCAAAATTCCTATATATCATGGAGTCTTGTCAATGATATATAGGAATTTTGCTAGCAGAGACAAGGAGTTAATTATTTATTATTATTATTATTATTAGCTATATGGTGCAAGGAAGCCTGAGGCTTATGCTGCACTAGCCAAAAAAAAAAAAAAAAAAAAATTCCCTGAAGTTACCCTGAGAGAGAGAGAGAGAGAGAGAGAGTCAAAATTCGAAGGGAATCACCAAGGAAGAGAAGAATGATGATATCCAGCTCTGGACCCTGGATCTGCCAAGCCCATGCTCACATGTGGTGAGTATGGGCTTGGCACACCCAGGGTCCTGAGCTGGATATCATCATTCTTCTCTTTCTTGGTGATTCCTTTCTACTTCTCTCTCTCTCTCTCTCTCTCACAGGGTAATAGGGAAATTTTTATTTTTTGGCTGGTGCAGCATAAGCCTCAAGCTTCCTTGCACCATATGGCTAATAATAATAATAATAATAATAATAATAATATGTGAGCCCCCTGGGGGCCACACCTTGAGTACTGCTTACAGGTCTGGAGCCCTCATTTTACAAAGGATGTAGAGTTGTTAGAATGAGTACATAGAACAAGATTGATGAGAGGAACAAAGGTATTCTCTTACCATGAGAGGCTGAAATTCTGCCAGTTGCACCATCTGGAGACTAGGAGATGCATGATGATCTGATTTAGGTGTACAAGGCCTCAAATGGTTTGAGTAAACTTAATGCTGTTGGGATACTGCCATTTGCTGAGATTAAGAACCTGAGGGGGCATAGCTTCAAACTGAGGAAAGGAAGTTGTAGAATAGATGTGTGGAAGTTTGCCTTTATTCAGCATGTAGTTGATTGTGGGAACAGACTTCCATCTGTTATTGTGGAAGTTGATAGCTTTAAGGCTGAACTAGACAAACATTTGGAGTGACCGGATGGGCGAAATGGGAAGTTTTTTTTTTTTTTTTTTTGTTGATTCTCTATAAGCTTGCTTTCTTGCATTATATACCTCAACTACATTTATGCAAATTCTAACAAAGACTTCCTCTGATGTGTGCTAATCGTGCAGGTGCATTGTTCAGAAATATGTTTCCTGATAGTGAATTAACAAAAAAATTTGGATGTGGAAGAATAAAAACATTGTTATGAAACAATGCTACTGTTATTTCATAACATTGTAGCATTGTTATAAAATTGGACAGAGAGGGAAAGAAGAGGCAGTGATGACTTTAAAAATGTGACATTTTTGATATACAGATGCAGTAATCACAGTTATTTTGAGCTGTTTCTCATCATGTCTCCCCCCCCCCCAAAAAAAGTGGAATTGAAAGCAGCTTGCAAGTGTTGGAAGGTGACTCTACAGGGTTCAGTCTTCAGCATCTTATTCTGACCAACCTAAAAGGATGTGAGATTCCTTAAAGTAACTTCCTGGCACTTAATGTTTATGATGCTCCTCTTATGATAAGCTTTAAAACTGGAGTAGTAAGAATAATAAAAGAAAAGATTGAGCCCTTGGTGATAATAGGCTGTTATTTTCATCTGATTAATTTTTGTGCTGAAAGTAGCACTAATGGTGTAGGGAGTGAGCATATCCAAACATGCATCCATTTACACAGCTTCCTGTGTAAATGGATGGAAGTTAAAAGTGGTAATTAAAATCATATGAGCATTTCTAAAAGTTACAATCTCTTTCAATATTGTAATATTGTATATTGCAATATTGAAAGAGATCAGTTAAATTTTATAACTAGACAGACAGACCGCTTTTCATAGGCAACCAATGACCAGCAGTAGCAGCCTATGACAAGCGGTCTGACAGTCAAGTTTTGTAGGCCAGCAATTCTGGTATCTTTGTAAAAGATAATGATTTGAGAAAGCAAATCTTTCAGTCTGCAATAAATATTTTTGTATCACAACTTTCTCCACTCGATGTACCCAAGCTTCAGAAGGGTAGGCGACTCTGGGCACAAATAAACATTCATATGTTAGACTTATTGCTCCACCTTTAATGCCACAGTCATCCCTTACTATCCTCCGGTGCTTGGCATACAGAGTTCTAATTTTATTCTTCAAAAATCTCATATGCTCTATAAAATAAGAGCTGTTCTTCCAAAAATATCCATAAATATTTTGTAGTCTTAACATAATGGGCAGCATCACCCTAAAGCCTCACAGTTGGAGCCCAATGCATACTTAACTTGCCCCTGAGTAAAATCTGAACAGTCTATCCTTAGAAATTTCTAACTTATATTTTTACCCATTCCTTCAAAACTTTTAATGCCTCCTCAGCTTTTTTCTCAATCTGAGATCTAGCATTTCCTTGTATAACCAATGCTAAATTATCAGTGTATGCTATAATTTCTACTTCAGGTATTGAGAGATTTAAAAACTCATCAAATACTACATTCCATGTGAAGGGGTCAATCACCAAGCCTTGCGGACATCCACAATATACTTTTTTAGTTATCTTAGCATATTTAGTTTTAACCACTACTTCTCTATCAGAGAAATAATTCTTATATACACTAAACAACTTATTTGAACATACTTTCCCACCATATCCGATCAGATGCTCCTTTGAAATCTACAAATATTCCCAGAGCATATCGATAACCATTCCACTCCACTGTCTGAACCAACTTATATATCTCATCCTGAGTTGAATAACCTTGCTTAAACCCGTATTCATACATAATCATCAATCGGTTACACATAACCATTCATATACCTTTCCTAAGGCTTGGAGCAGAGTAATAGGCTGATACACTCCACTTTCATTTAACATTCAGTCTAAACTTTTAACAATCAATTTAATTTGAGCTTCTTTCCAGCAAGATGGGAAGGCACCCTCCTCCATACATTTATTGTACAATTCCACATACAAATCAGGTTTTAACCGAAATGACTTTTTCGTAACAATGACTTCTACTTTGTCAAGACTTACCCTCCTTCGCACAGTCCATGGCCTCTTTTACTTCATTTAAGGTAAATTTTTCCTCCAGCTCTTCTGAATCGTATTGAGCATTCTCTAATAAATAAATAAATATAAATATGATCTTTATTTGTAAGATACAAATATACACACATGTACCCAGACTTTACGATACCGTTCATGGCACTAAGCCAGGGGTTAGCAAGTGGCAGAGATATCATCTCACTGGAAATATAATATAGGATAAATAATAATATACAGCAGATTGAATTTAGTTAAAAATAAAATACAATAATAACAATAATACATCAAATTAAAATAATAAAATAAATTAAAATAACACAGCATAGTTTTCTTGAATTCAAGTTTCCCTGAAATTTTTGTTGAGCTGCAGCGATCTCACATCAGTTGTGGTTGTGGAACACATGTGCAGATCTTGGATGAGCCGTCTATACTTTTTGTTATCAACGATTTTGCACAGGTCAGCATTCAAGGATTGAGCTAGTTGGAGTTTCTGATAAGGGAGGAACCGATTTTTAAAACGTAACCTTGATGGAAGAGCAAGAAGCTTTCTAGTGGAGCAGAGTGCTGGTTGAGGGATCTGCCAGCACACAGTGTCCCAAATGTGGGTGCTGAGATTCTTCCAGCAATCATTTTGATGGTGAAGATTATTCTTCTTCCATTCATTAAGGCTGCAAATCTGGTTAAATTTGTGCTTTGGCCATTGGTATTGTGTGAAGTTGTGGTGGGAGATGACACTTCCAGGTAGCCTATTTCAGGAGCCAGTACTCCGTGACATTCAATGGTTTGATTGTTGTGTCTGTGGCCGAGCCCCACAACTCTACCCCATACAGTATACCTCCAAAGATCATTGTCCTGATATACATTCTTATCAGATTCGTGTTATGAATATGTAGTGAGTGCTGCTTGACAACCCAACATTTCCTGTTGAATTTAGCACAGAGTTATTCTATGTGATGATGGAATCTTAATTTTCAATCAAAAGTCACACCCAGGTCTTTCTGCTTTTCAACGCAGGGGATCAAGACTCCATCTATTGTTGGCTGAATTATAGTTGGTGGGGGTTTAAGTGAGAAGACCACAATGGCAGATTTTTCAGGGTTAACTTGCAGGTAAATTTTCATGAGCTACTGCTGTATTTATGATAAAGCCTTGTTGATGGTTACTGTAGTGTCTATTGCTTCATCGGCCAATTTTATTTTTGTTAAGAGCTTCAAGTCATCCGTATATGATAACATATCTGGTCTATTGTGTACTAGTGGGTTAATTATAGCTGTGAAAAGAATTCCAGACAGGACCCCTCCCCCCTTGTGGCACACCTGTTTTTATTTGCCTAGTACAGTCAGTCCTCGTATAACACGTGTTTACACTACAGAATTCGATCATACATGATTTATACATAGGGGAATGATATCTTATATAACACGAACCGAATTTGCTTATGCACGATTCACCTTTGTGTTAACAAGAAATGGCAGTCGAACATGGAATCACCCCAACTGACACAACACGATAGGAATGAAGAGAAGATTCTGAAAATGTATTTATGTGTTTTATATCAGTGAAGGGGAAACACATTTCACCATAATAACGTAAAAACCAACACAATTCCAGCTATCGGTATAATCACAAATGCAATTAGATCGAGTTACCAGTTTATAACAGATTCCACTAGCAGAAACGCAACTGGAAATTGTTTTATGGTAGTAACTCCTAGAAATGTGCTTTAGTAAAATGTGAGGTGTTAATAGTGTATCTCTGCCTTTACGATGTTGTTTATTCAGTTGCTACACGTGCACAGCTTTGTTTATGTGTATCAAGCGTGCCTCCTCGTTTTGTAATTGTGCTTTATTCCCTATTGCAGATTCAGAATGCAGATTCAGAGAGAAAAAGAAAAGCAATATCGATAAACAGAGGCAGACTGGGTCAAAAATTCTTACCTGGGAAAATTTATAGTGGCCTCATACTATGGTTTATGGCCAAAATCACACCGGTCTCCGGCCCAACGGGGTTTCCCCGGTAATTTCACCAAGAATTACAAAGAATGCAGAGAAAATAAAAACTTTCATAGCAGGAACAACTCAAAGTGTAATTAAAAGCCATTAGATTAAAACACAAAGAATTGGAAGAGATGGAACGGCTGTCATCTGTTTGGATAGAAAATCAAACAAAAAACAAGTTTCTTTACGATAGAAGCAAAAGCATTAGCAACATTTTATTACGTAATAGTCATAATAAAATACTTACGTATTTTATTACGATTATTTATTGTGTTTGGTAATGTTTTGGTTACAAATGTGTGTTCGATCTTGGGTGGTCGGCACCTAACCCTATTTTTCCCATAGGGCCTCTTGTTTATATTGCACGATTTTGCATTGCACGAGGGTTTCTAGGAACGCAACTATCATGCTATACGAGGACTGACTGTATACACCTGCTTTGCTTTCTTATGGACATTTTGATGGTTCTGTTCTGAAGAAGGGATGTCAGAAACTTCAATACTTGGCCCATGATATGATAGTAATTTTGAAGGAGCTTAAGCAAGGCTGGGATGTTGACACTATCGTACACCACTTATAGATCCAGATATGTGTTAGCAGTTTCGTCTTTCTCCTCTAACGATCCAAGGATGGCGTTGGTAGTCATCAGCAGATTACTAATTGTTGAACTGCCATGAATTTCATTAAATTCATTATATAGTATGAATCAGAGCTGTAATACTCAATATGTTCTATGTTGATAATAATATTAGTAAATTAATAAGAGGAGTTTACCTCAATATAGTACGTGGAACACTTCCGTATGATACCCTCCAGAAATTAAAACGGAAAAAACGAAAAAATCGACAACTTACCGGTACATTAAAGAAAAATATAAATAATTAAATAATTAAAGTAAAATATAAATAATTAAATAATCAATTTAACACAATTCAAAATCAATTCAAAACAATTAAAATTCAAATTAACGCAATTAAAAGAATCTAACGAAAATATTCAAAACGATTTTCCTTCCTGAAGCTGACAATGCTTTTCGACCGACTGTCGTGATCACAGGAATGAAAATTACCGAATCAGGCTAAACCTGCAACTTAAATAGTGATTATATGTCTTCGTGCATGCGCGTAAAGGTCCACGCATCGGAGATCAAATATGGCCGCCGAACATTTTTCCGTTTTTTCCGTTTTAATTTCTGGAGGGTATCATACGGAAGTGTTCCACGTACTATATTGAGGTATACTAATATTAAATTCATTATGTACAGAAAACAGAAAACCAAATGTTTTCTGTACTGTTTTCTCAAGCAGCTTCAGTAAACACAAGGAGCGAGAGAGTCTAAAGTGCAAGAAGAACAATATTGGCAATGAATCTTGCAACGCTTGATTGCTTTGGTCTGAGTTCTTGTCATGCAAAACTTGTCATTCCGCAGTACAAATGAAAAGTTGTACAGTGCTAGAAATGGAAATTTTTTAAAGTTTTTAAAGTAGAATATCTAGCCCTTTTTGATCCTGTCATGAATGAACATTTGGGTAGAGTTAAAGATCAAGAAACAATGGTTCACTACCTAGGAAAATATATTCAAAATGAGCTTATACAGCTTCTAGCCGGTCCTATAAAGCAGCAAATTTTAGTACAAACTCAGCCAAATACTATTCAATTATTCTGGACTGCACACCTGGTGTTAGTCATATTGAGCAAATGACAATGATTGTATGTTTTGTTGATGTAATCAAACCATTAGATGATGATGAGATATCTGAGCTCGAAGAGAACATTTCTTGGGATTTGTTCCACTACATGAGACTACAGGTGCCTTTACAGCAGAAACTCTTCTTGAACAGGAGCTTGAGGGCGAGAGTTTCCTGTACGGACGTGCCTTTCTGCCGCTACTGGAACAGAGAAGTTTTTTCTGATTTATTTTCTGCTTTATTAGTTTAAATTGACATATTAACTTATTTTTAGAGTAGCTTTATATTCCTATTTACGGTACTTAAAGTTAAAGTAACTTAGATAGAGATTTGTAGGTATTACTTAGTATCGGAAAGGGTATCAAATACACGTGTTTACCGTTCATAGACAGCCGCCATTGTTACGTGAACATTAATCAGTAAATCTATTAATCTTGTCGAACTTCATTGGCAATTAAATTGTACTTTTAACTATACATATAACCACATAGGTTACGGAACATAAATAATTAGTAAAAATAAATAATTAATACATAACTTGATACGGAAGTTATATAAAGGGACTTCGTAGATAACACTCGTTACTGAAACGCGACACAGCATATCCGGAATTCGATAGCATTAGCTTTGTATAGTATAGTGCATAATATAATATTGTCAATTATTCAGTAAATCTATTAATCTTGATAAACTTCATTGTCAATTAAATTGTATTTTTAACTCTATAAATATATATAACGACTTAATCGTAACAAATAATTAATACATAACTAGAGTGCTACACGTGATACGGAAGTTGTATAAAGGGAACACTAGATACCGAAAAAAAAAAAAAAAAAAAAAACAATATATATATATATATAATATAACTTAAGGATTTAATTTTTGTTTTAATTTTATTGAATTAAATTGGAATCATGACTCTAACCAGAGCAGCAAAGCAAAAGGCTCAAGCTAATGGGAGTGCTGTGGTTCAGGGGAGAACTGAGGGGGCCAGTTGCCCTCTGAATCACAGTCTATTAAAATGCACTGTTTGCTTGATGTTTGCGGAGCAGTTGGGTACGGGACATGATACTGCCAAGGGGGATGTCTTTGTGTGTGCACGATGTAAGGAGTGCAAGGAAATCAGGCGACAACTCAGCGTTGTTATGGGCCTTTATGAGAGCTTGAAGGACAGGGTGGATGCCCTCGAAGGAAATAAATTGAGGGGCCCATCAAGCTCTCAGCTGCCCACATCAATGCCAGAGCTTGCACTTGGTCATCAGGCAACACAGAAGCAGCCCCCTAGGCAGAATGCGCTGGTCCCACAGGAACTAGTAGTTGTTGGTGACTCTATTGTCAGGGAAACGGGGAACATGCTTTGTAAAAAGGATAGGTGGAATAGGACCAGGGTATGTCTGCCAGGGGCAAAGGTTGATGACGTTGTAGAGCGGATATCATCTTTTAAGGGCACAAAAGGTGATATAGTTGTACACGTTGGCACGAATGATATTAAGAGTAGGAGACCGGCGGAATTACTTAGCAAGTACAGGTCACTGCTGAAAAAAAGCCGTGAATTAGGGTTGAACTTGAAAGTGTCTGCAATTCTGCCCAGACACGATAGGAGGGAGTATATGATGAGAGCCTTGTCGATCAATTCGGCCCTGGAGGGATTGTGCAAGGCTCAAGGGGTAGAATTTTTTTCAGCCTGGACTGTACTTGTTAACAGGAGAGATTGCTTCTACAGGGATGGGATACACTTAAATAGAAAGGGTGCAAGAATTTTTGCTGATGCTGTCGAGGCAGTGTTAGGTGGGTCGGAAAACTGCTAGTTGGGGGGGATACAAGGACTAATAGATTAACAGTAGCCACTGGCAGAGGTGGAAGTGATTCTTGCACTGCTTCTATTGATATGAGCAGAAGTCTGAAAAACAAGATGCAGGATATTTCAGAGACTGCTGGTAGTCATTGCGGTACAAGTAAACACATGGGTTGCGTTAGGGTAGCTAAGAATAGAAACAGGTGCATGTATACCTGCGTGTACACCAATGCTAGGAGTTTGGTAAATAAATTTGATGAATTTGAGGTATTGCTCAAAACATCAAAGGCAGATATTGTTGGGATATCAGAGACGTGGTGTCACACAGATATAAGTAATGCGGAACTGGAATTTGGGGAATACAATGTGTATAGAAAGGATAGACAGGACAGGAGGGGAGGAGGGGTTATGCTATTAATTAAGAAACACATAAAGTCCAAGGAAGTGAAGCCAGTTGACATCGATGGACAGGGCAGTGCCGAATCAGTTTGGTGTGACATAAGCATAGGGAAATCAAAATTGAGAGTAGGAGTGTGCTATAGGCCTAATGACTCTGATGAGTATAATAAGATATTGTACAGGGAAATAGAGTGGGCCAGTAAATCAGAGAGTCTTATAATGGGGGATTTTAATTTCCCAGATATTGACTGGAATTTGTGGGTTGGTCACTCGCACACTAGCAAGGCTTTTGTGGATTTATTGGATGATTGTTTTCTACATCAGCATGTTCGTGAGGCAACAAGAGGGAGCAATACTCTTGATCTGATTATCAGTAGTGACTCTTCGTGCATTAAGAACCTGCAGATAAATGAACCACTAGGTGGCAGTGATCACAGTGTGTTGAAGTGGGATTTACTCAAGGAGGTAACTACCATCAGAGGTAAAGGGAAGGGTTTTTGTTTTCGTAAAGGCGACTATGATGGTCTGAGACAGTATTTAAATTCTGTACAGTGGGACCAACTGATGATGTTACCAACAGCAAACTCAAAATGGGAAGCATTCAAGGAACTAATCTTGGAGGCTACCAGGCTTTACATACCAACTAAGAAATATTGTTCAAGGTTTAGGCCTAAATGGTTGTCAGATGAACTAATGAGACATGTGGCAGAGAAGAAAAATGCATGGGATACATATAAATTAATGGGTGACATGGAAGCCTATGATAGATATAAGTTGGTCTGTAACCAAGTCACAAAGGAGATTAGGCAGGCAAAGGCAGACTACGAAAAATCCTTGGCAAAGGATGCAAAGAAAAACAGAAAAGAGTTCTTTACATACTTGAACTCGAGAAGGAAAGGGATGAATCAGATTGGTCCACTGGATATTGATGGTTCAACAGTTGAGGATCCTGCTCAGGTGGCTAACAATCTAAACGAGTATTTTGCATCTACATTCACGCATGAGGAGTTATTCAGGAAGGAGAATGATGTAGGTAAAGTAAACATTGGCAGTGAGCTGGATGATTTTGTAATAACTGAGAGGAAAGTGGAGGAGAGATTGTTGAGGATAAACATAAAAAAGGCACCTGGGGTGGATGGGATCTATCCAGTTATATTAAAGGAGGCAGCAAAGGAAGTATGCAAACCCCTAGCCATAATTATGAGAGCTTCTTTGGACTCAGGGGAGGTACCCATAGACTGGAGATGTGCAAATGTAACCCCAATTCACAAAGATGGATCAAAGGCTGACACAAGTAATTATAGACCTGTTAGTTTAACTTCTGTTCCAGGTAAATTAATGGAGGCACTGGTTAAAGAAGCACTGCAGGATCATCTAGACAAGAATTCAGTTATAGCTCAGACGCAGCATGGTTTTGTTAAGGGCAGGTCTTGCCTGACCAATTTGATTGGATACTATGATGTAGTCACAAAAGAACTGGATGCAGGGAATAACTTTGATATTATATATTTGGATCTTAGAAAGGCTTTTGATACTGTTGCACATGGAAGACTGCTGCACAAATTGGAGCAGTGTGGCATTGGAGGCAAATTGCTACTATGGATAAGGGGATGGTTGAGTGGCAGAAGACAGAGAGTGGTAATCAATGGACACTGCTCAACGTGGACTAATGTTATTAGTGGAGTTCCTCAAGGTTCCGTGTTGGGTCCGTTGTTGTTTTCGGTGTTTATGAATGATATTGATGATGGGATATCAAGTTTAATGTCCAAGTTTGCAGATGATACAAAGGTTGGCAGGGTCGTTAAGGACACTACTGACGCTATGCTGCTGCAACAGGATCTGGAAAGGTTGAACAGATGGGCTGAGAGGTGGCAAATGAAGTTTAACATTGACAAATGTAAAGTACTACATATGGGAAACAGTAACCCCAGAGCAACGTATCAACTCTGCGGTACTGCACTGACAGTGGTGGAGAATGAAAAGGACCTGGGGGTAATTGTGCAGGGAGATATGAAGTTCTCTGAGCAGTGCAGACGAGCTGCAAGAGTAGCTCATGGTGTCTTGTCAATGATATACAGGAATTTTTCTAGCAGGGATAAGGAGGTGATTATTCCCTTGTATAAGGCAATGGTTAGGCCACATCTTGAGTACTGTATACAGGTCTGGAGGCCTCATTTCAAGAAGGATGTAGAGCTGCTGGAACGGGTACAGAGAAGGGCAACAAGATTAGTAAATGGAACAAAGGGTTGCTCTTACGAAGAAAGGCTTAAGTTTTGCAAATTACAGAGTCTGGAGACTAGGCACCGGCGAGGTGATCTGATAGAGGTGTATAAGGCCTTGAATGGTTTGAGCATGCTCAATGCCAATGGGATTCTTCATCTTTCTCAGAATAATCACCTCAGAGGGCATAAATTCAAATTGAGGAAGGACGGATGTCGGATAGATGTGCGGAAATTTGCCTTTGGCCAGCGGGTGGTTGGTTGGTGGAACCGACTTCCATCACTTGTTGTTGAAGTTGATAGCCTAAACAAATTTAAAGCTCAACTGGACAGGTATTTCGAACGAACGGAGGGGTGAAATGGGAGTGGGTTTTTTTTTTTTTTTTGGCTGATGCTGAATAAGCTTGCTTTCTTGCATCGTATGCCTCTACTAATGCTAATGCTAATGCTAACAGCTTGAGCAAATGAGATTACCAATTGAAAATCTGCGTGGTCAAGATTATGATAATGGGAGTAACATGAAAGGCAAATGGCGTACAAAAGAGAGTCCTGGACATAAAAGAGAATCCTTTTATGTATACAAAAGAAAGTCAGTACAAAAGAAAGTCCTTTTTTGTGCTCTGCAGTGCACACTCTTTAAGCTTGGTAGTCAATGATGCTGCTAGGTGTTGTCTGGAAGCAACTAGTTTCTTCATTTTGGTTCAATAGATCTATAATTATTTCTCTGCATCGACTAAGCATTGTCAAATTCTAACTGGCCAGATATCAGACTTAGGCATAACTGTTAAGCCATTGAGTGAAACAAGATGTGAGAGTTGTATCGATGCTTTAAAACCACTGAGATATCATCTTGGTAATATATATGATGCTTTAATAGAGACCTTTGATGATGCAAGCCTAATAGGTTCATCTGGAAATACTTCCCGAATTGAAGCTAAGGCCCTTGCTGGTGAAATTAGTAAGTTCAAGTTTGTGGTATCCCTTGTTACATGGTACAACATCCTTTTTGAAGTCAATCTTACAAGCAAGCTACTACAAAATAAGGAAGCTGATTTAAATTCAGCTACAAGAAAATTGCAAGTGACTAAGAATTACCTTGTGAACTGCAGGTTTGATGAGGGTTTTCAACAAGTTTTGACAGATGCTTCTGAGATTGAAAAGGAACTAGAGATACAACCCAACTTTGGGGACAGAACAAGTTAGAAACAGGAGAAAGAAACAGCAGTTTGAGTTTGAGGTCCAAGAGGCACCACAAGATCCAAAGCAGAAATTCAAAATAGGTTTCTACTATGCTGTTTGAGACATGGCCATACAATCAATTGAAGAGAGAATCCAACAGCTACAACAATATAATTCTTTATTTGGCTTCCTGTATGATATATACAGTATAAAGAAAAAAATCTACTGAAGATATCTACTGAAGATAAAAATCTACTGAAGATTAAGGACTGCAAGAATTTGGAAAAATCATTAATGCATAATGGAAACAAAGATATTGATGATGAAGATCTGTGTTGCAAACTTATAGCAATAGCTCGAAGACTTCCAAAGTCTATTCCGCCACAAGAAGTACTTTTCTTCATACTGCAACAAAAACTCCTGGATAATGTGCCTAATGTTTGTGTTGCTCTAAGGATTCCTTCTCATACTTCCAGTATCAGTGGCAAGTGGCAAACGTAGTTTTTCAAAGCTCGAACTTATAAAAAACGTACATACGCTGTACAATGTTGGAAATGAGACTAGTTGGCCTTGCAACTATATCAGTCGAACATGCCCAGGCATCAGCACTTGATTTGGTTGAATTGGTGACAAAATTTGCAAAGGAAAAGGTATGCAAAGTGAGATTCTGATGTGCCTGAAATTGAAACTTTTATGAGTCATTTTTAACTCTGTTTGTCTGTTTTTTGTTTGTTTCTCTGTCTGACTATAAGCAAAATATTGTGATTAACATGACGGGTTGATTACGCCAAGTAACCTTAAATAGTATATATACTATTTAGGTGTGTGAAGTAAAAGATTTTAATGTTGTGTTGCCAATGATGGAGGTATGCATTATACCAAGTGCCCTTTAGTTCAAAATGATTTGTGTGCCAAAATATTTTCTTTTATATTTGCGAAAGATAATCAAAGATTGATTATTATTTATTTTAAATTGCATGGTTCATGCAATTTAAAATAAATTTAGCAGTTTCAAGTTTTGTGCTTTTTATTTTTTCTATGAAACATCTGTTCTTAAAAATTGAAATTGGTAATTTTTTGGGGAGAGGGGGATGCAAGTAGCTTGCTTTGCCCAGGACACAAAATAGTCTGGTGCCAGTCCTGTTGACAAGACATCATGAGCTACTCTTGCAGACTGTCTGCACTGCTCAGATAACTTCATATCTGCCTGCACAATTACCCCCAAGTCCTTTTTTATTCTCTACCACAATGAGTGTAGTACCACATGGTTAGTATATTATTCTGGGGTTGCTGCTACCCATATGCAGTACTTTACATTTGTCAATGTTAAACTTCAGTTGCTACCCCTCGGCTCATCTGCCGAACTTTTGTAGATCCTGTTGCAGTAGTGTACTGTCATTAACAACCTTGGAAACCTTTATATCATCTGCAGACTTGGTCATTAAGCCTCATTATCGTCATCAATATTATTCATAAATACAGTAAAGAATAATGGGCCCAATACCGAACCCTGGAGGACTGCACTAACATTAGCCCAGTCTAGAAAAAAATTTTAGTTATGGTTCAGACACAGCATGGGTGTGTTAAGGGGAGTCTTGTCTGGCCAGTTTGATTGGATACTACGATGTAGTCACAAAGGAATTGGATGCAAAAAATAATTTTGATATCATATACTGTACTTGGATTTCAGGAAAACTTTTGATACTGTTACACATAAAAGACTGCTATGACTGAATGACTCAAATCTACCGAGCAGAACATCACTATCTACAGAGGACATCTGTACTGCCCTCAACCTATGCTTATCAGGCAGCATCATTACCTTCAGGGATTCCTTATACAAGCAGGTGCACGGTACTGCCGTGGGCGCTCCTGTTAGCTCCATCGTGGCCAACATCGCCATGGAGGAATTGGAAGAACAGATATTCCTGAAACCGCCTGTGCCTATTAAAACATGGTGCAGATACGTCGATGACATCTTCACCATCATTCCATGTGGTTCTGAAGCAACATTACTGGAGTACCTCAATTCATTGTCAGTGTTCATCTAGTTCACTTTAGAGTTAGAAGTGGATGGGTCCCTTCCATTCTTAGATGTCCTGGTAAAACATGTGGGTCCACACCTGGAAACCTTGGTATACCATAAGCCAGTGGGGTGCAGGCAGTTTACCAACTACAGATCAGGCCATGCCCCTAGCCATCTCAACAGACTGCCCGCACCCTATTCTCCTGTGCTTGGAGCCATTCCAGTTGAGATGAAGCTAGGTGCATCGAGATTTCCAGAGTGAGAACGGACGTGGCCAATTGTGGCTATTCAACCCACATATTAGACAAGTGCTTATTGCTAGCGCAAGCGCTTACGATCCACCCGAGACCATCATCAATGCATGACAATATGCCTACCGCCTACATTCCCTATTATCTGGGCATGTCAGGCCAGATTTTAAAAATCCTCTGGGAATACCACATAAAATGTGTGCTACTACCTGGTAGGAGCTTGCGTTCTCTGGTTTCAAATGTGAAGACTGCGCAAAATAGGTTGCCCCTCTTTTGCACAGCAGCATGGTATACTGCGTAACATGCAAAGATTGTGGCAGCTGCTACATAGGAGAGAGCTTAAGACACCTTTAAGACTGCCTTGCAGAGCATGACAGGTCAATTCGCCTTGGTGAGACTGACCAATCCGCAAACGCGGAACACTTCTAGATAACCTACCATGACCTTAACCCCAAGTGCGATTACGAAGTGATTGGCCAATCCCGACACTTTCGCCACTGCCTCTGGCTAGAGTCACTTAACATTTTGTGCAATTCAAGAACTATGAATCACTGCAAGGACATGAGGTTACACCCTATCTTAAAACTGGATAAACGCTGGCAGCAAATCTGCACAAATCTGTGCAACAATAATAATTGGCAGCAATCTAGTAGTTGAATGTTTAATCACATGTCCATGCACGCATCACTGCGTGTACAACTCTGTATCTGTTAAATTTTGTCCCTAATGTCTTTATTTCAATAGAATTTGCTGTTGAAGGGGGCCCATTTAACCCTGAAAGCTTCATGTCATTTATTATTAAAACTTTTCTGGATTATACAGAATTCATCTAACCTTAAACATTAGTCCACAAAGATCAGTGTCCACTGATTACCACAATCTGCCTTCTTCACCCAACTATCCCTTTATCCATAGCAGCATCTTGTCCTTAATGCAATATACTGATTTATATAGCAGTCTTTTATGTGCAACAGTATCAAAAGTTTTCCTGAAATCCAAGTACAGTATACGATATCAAAATTATTTTTTGCATCCAATTCCTTTGTAACCACATCATAATATCCTATCAAATTTGTCAGACAAGACTTTCCCTTAACAAACCCATGCTGTGTCTGAATTATTGCTGCAGTCTTGTCTAGATGATACTGCAATGCTTCTTTAACCTGTGACTGAATAATTTTCCCTGGAACAGAAGTTAAACTAACAAGTCTGAAATTACTTGTGTCACTCTTTTATCCTTCTTTGTGAATTTGGGATAGATTTGCACAACTCCATGGGAACCTCCACTAAATCCAAGGATGCTCTCATAATTAAGCTAAGGGTTTGTTTACTTTCTTTGCTGCCTCCTTTAATATTACTGGACAGATCCCACCGACCCCAGGTGCCTTTCTTATGTTTAACTTCAACAATTTCTCCTCCACTTTGCTCTCAATTATTACAAAATCATTTAGCAGCTCCCTGTTAAAGTCTCATAAATTTCTGGCCTCCACTTCCCTACAGAATTTCTCATGTGTGAATGTATAGGCAAAATACTTATTCTTTTTTTTCAGCTACTTGAGCAGGATCATCAATATCAAGTGGACCAACCTGAATCATTCCCTTCATTCTAAAGTTTAAGTAAAGAAGCTGGATGCATCTTTTGCCAAAGGCTTCTCATAATCTTCCTTTGCTTGTCTAACCTTCTTTGTGACTTGATTACACACTATCTTATATCTACCATAGGCTTCTGTGTTCCCTGATAATTTATATGAATCCCATGTTTTTTTTTTCTTCTGTGCCACGAGTCTCATTAGTTCATCTGACATCCATTTAGGCATAAATCTTGAACAGTATTTCTTAGTCGGTATGAAAAGCCTAGTAGCTTCCAAATTTTAAATGGTAAGCTTACCATTAGAATTTGCTGTTTATTAACATTATTAGTTTGTGCCACTGTATAGACTTTAAAAACCACCTCAGACCACTGTAGTCACCTTTACGAAAGCAAAAACTCTTCCCTTTATATCTGATGATAGTTACATCTTTAAGGAAATCCCACATCAGTATGCTGTTATAACTGTATTGTTTTCTCTTTTTGCATTTTTGCATCTCCAATATGCTGCTGTAGAAAAAAAAAAAAAAAAAACATTATTAACCCACTGCAGGATGGAAATCTCCTCAAAAATTCATGCTGAGGGAAATGGACCATAATCTGTCACGCTGGTCCAGTGTGGATTGGCAGATCGACTGTATTTAGCAGTCAGGGGATTGAACCCCCGGTCTACTCAAAGAGCGTGTGCTACTGCACTCCCACTCCTGACCACTCAGCTACTGAGGCCATTGCTGTAGAAAACAGTCACCCAATAAATCTATAAAATCCTACTACTATTCTGAGAGTGAGCAACCCATAAATTCTAGTCAATATCTCATATAAGTTAAATTTTCCCATTATGAGACAATCTGATTTACTGGCTCTTCTCTATTCATTTATACAGCTATTCTCTCTCTCTCTCTCTCTCTCTCTCTCTCTCTCTCTCTCTCTCTCTCTCTCTCTCTCTCTCTCTCTCTCTCTCTCTCTCTCTCTCTCTCTCTCTCTGTGTGTGTGTGTGTGTGTGTGTGTGTGTGTGTGTGTGTGTGTGTGTGTGTGTGTGTGTGTGTGTGAACGCATTTTGATAAATTTAATAAATCATAATGCCTATTTGTATCTTTATGTTGACAGATTGTTCGAACCAGGGAACAAAACTTGTATGCAGTTAAAATAGAGATGCTTAGTAATATCCAATTAAACCTAGACACCTCTTTATGGGTTTTTAGAAATTCATCTGTTACTTGCATTATATCTTTCTGTTTTTTTTTGTCAGAAATTTGATTTTTATAAATTGTGCAAAAAAAAAATGAAAATTTATTTCATATTCATAACAAGCAAAATTTTACTGGAAGAAGACCAAACTGAATTTATTGTAAATTCTGATATTACATTATATGTTAAAAAAAAAATTATTTTAATTGCAATCATAGACATACAATTAGTTCCCGTCACGGCATGGTGGTGCCAGGGGTTTCTGTAGAGGTTAACAATTTTTAAATTGTATTAAATTTCAGAAAGACTGCAATATATTAGCCCAGCAGGTATAGGAGCTGACAGGACCCTCCCCAAAATACTTATGTACATTAATTTTTGGTTCAAGAAATGGATGAAACTTTCAGTACTTTATTCTTAAATTTAGAATAAAGTACTGAAAGTTTCAAAAAGCATTTGTTTTATTCCAATAGTTTTGGAAGTGGACAATTGTCATTTATCTGGAAGTTGAAACTGTTGGAATTATAATTTTCTTGGAACCATTGAAATTGTTAGAATTATCATTTTACTTAGAACAGTTGCACTGGACTTCATCATCATCATCATTTTCAATCCACTGCAGGATGAAGGCCTCTCCAGCAACTTTCCAGTTCCTTCTGTTTTGAGCACTGGCCATCCATTTACTACCCACAAACTCCTGAATTTCATCTATCCATCTCTGCCTTTGTCTTCCAGGATTTCTTCTAGCTCCTCTTGGGTACCATTCTGTTATTTTTTTAGTCCATCTGTCGTCATGTCTTCGAGCTATGTGTCCTGCCCAAGACCATTTTAGTTCTTTAGTTTTGATAAGAATGTCCTTTAATTGAGTTTGCTGCCTAATCCATGTGTTTCTCTTCTTATCTAACAGCCTGATTCCCAATATAATTCATTCCATTCTTTGCTGTGTAGTTCTCAGCTCCTCTTCCATTCTTTTGGTGAGTGCCCAAGTTTCACTTCCATAAGTCATGGTGGGGAGTATACATTGGTTCATTATTTTACGTTTCAGACAAACTGGGATATTGCTCTTCAGTATGTGACTACATTTCCTGAATGCTATCCATCCAAAATTTATTCTTCTCTTGACTTCCAGCCATTTATCATTATTACAGCTAATGACTTGTCCCAGATAAGTATATGATTCCACCTTTTCAATTACTGCTCCTTCAATCATTATTTCCCTTTCTGTGGCATACTTTTTCATCATTACTCCATATTCATCTTTAGTCCTAAATACTTACTAACTGTGCATAACTGATTAAGATTTTCCTCCAATTCTTTGGGATCGTGGCTTATGACCACAATGTCATCTGCAAATCGTACATGGTTTAGGTACTCTCCATTCACATCGACTCCTTTCTGCGACCAGTCTAATCTTCTGAAAGCTTCCTCAAGGGCAGCAGTAAACAGCTTCGGAGATATTGTGTCTCCTTGTCGAACTCCTTTCTCAATTTTAAATTTCCTATTGTCTTTGTCTAGTCTAATAAAGGAGGTAGCACTCTCATATATCTTCTTCAAAATCATAATATGTGGGGTATCTATGCCTTGTCTTTCTAGTGCCCGAAACATTGCCTTATGCTTTATAGAGTCAAATGGCTTTTCATAATCCACAAATGCCAGGCATAATGGTGTTTTATATTCATTTGCTTTCTCCATTAGCTGTGATATTATGTGAAGGTGATCCATAGTTGAGAATCCTGTCCTAAAGCCAGCTTGCTCTTTCGGTTGATTCTCATCAAGTATTCTTTCTAATCTGTTAGTAATGACCCTTGTGAACAACTTGTAGATGTGGGATAACAAGCTAATTGGTCTATAATTTCCAATTTCTAATTTATCTCCTTTCTTATGCAACAAAACTATGATTGCATTATTCCACTGTTTAGGCGTCACACCTTTTCGAATGCACTTTGTGAAGAGCCTTGCCAGTTTTTGTGTTATGTCTCTTCCTCCCAATTTTAACAACTCTACAGTAACTTCATCTTCCCCCGGGGCTTTCTGATTCTTCATTTTCTTCAATGCATGTTCTACCTCATCAGGAAGAATATTGGGTATGTCGTATGTGTTGCTACTTTGCAATCCATCTTCCCCACTGCTAGCATGCACTGGACTTACCATGACATAAATAAGCCATGATATAAATTTCTCTACCACTGGTTGATGTGTCTGCTACAGAAATTTGATTTATTTTATGCTTAATTGTCTACAGAAATTACAGAATTTATGCTTAATTGTTGTATAAGGTATGTTTTTTCTAAAAGTTATTAATTTTTTTCTATTGATTAAAGAGTTTTTTTTTCTGTCAATTAAAGCTAAAGGTTAAAATTTGTCATGCAAAATTACAATAACAATCATGTGAAGATGCAACTTCTTTACAGGACTATATACTAATATGAGTATGGTAACAGTTAATTTTAATAAGATAATAATTTATGAAGATTTACTTTTTGTTTAATGATATGTTTTAGTCTCCAAACATTATTATTCAGTATAGCCTGCTAACAGTGAAGCAAAAATTTTCATTTTTGCTCCCCTGTAAACAGGCCCTATGCATATTTTACCTGAAAAGGAGAGAGCTTCCCCTTTCTTTAATGGAAAGAAAGGATTAAAAAGGTGTAATTTTATAATATAAAATTATATTATTAATGCATAGGTAGATTTTTTCTGGCTATTCTTTATTGCATTATTATACAAGCTTAACTTTTTATCCTCTACTATAAAAACAGCTGCTATGTATATTGTTTTTCCAGGAATGGGAAGGAACACTTTTTCACAAGCGGAAATCAGGGGAGAGTATACCGTTGTGGAGTAGAATACTTCCAGTTGAATTTCACAATGGGTAAGTGACTAAATCGCTTAGATAGACATCTCACAAAATTAGTAGTTCATATCTTGTTACATATATAATCATAATGCTGAGTTACTATAGGGTGTGATAGGAGGTGAAAAGGTGTAGTTTATAATTTAAATTTTTAAATGAAACTAGGCATAATGTACTTGTAGTCAAATGTAGGTGTCTGATATCAAAAGGAGAGAATTTGGAGTTTTGTTTCCTGCTATTTGTTTAATATTTTTAAACTGTCTATTTACAGAAGTATATTCTTTTAATGTAATATAGAAACATTACTGGAAAATATAAGCTATTCTAACCATATGTCTTGAAAACAGATGATTAAGTTTTCCTCCTTGAGCTGTACACCCTGCCTCACATGCATACTCTGCCACACATCATCTAGCACTAGATATTTCCATTTCCAGCATCTGTTAGAGAATAGTAGTCTCTTCCCAGATTTTAATTTTAAAATTTCAAATCATGGCTAGATATTACCGATGAACTCTGCTTTCCAACATTCCCCCAAAAAAGTCAGGTGCGAGTAGGACAATAAATGGTGGGAGTGCAAATGCATTAGTGTGTGCTTTATAACTGTCCACTTTAAGATACTGTCAAAATATAATAGACTTAGTTTCCTTTTATTTTCAGTATACTTCCCACCCAATATGAGTTTGCAAAGAAAACAAAATAAAGCTTGGAACATTTTTTTGCTGAAATGCTACAATGGGGAACCTTATAAATTATAAACAACTGAAAGCTGAAGCACATCAAATTCATAGAAAAGCAAAACAGAATGTGTGGATTCAATTCACTTCTACCCTCTCCAGAAACACTGACCCTAGAAAGATCTGTATCCTCAGTGGAAATTGTCAACAAATCAAGGCCCCAATCCTGTCCTGGAAAGGAATGGATATTTCTTTTCCAACTGATATTGCAGAGGCATTAGCAGATACTTTCATAGCCACTTCATCATCTGTCTTATGAAGACTCATTTAGACACAAAAAAATGTCTGTGGAAAAATATAAAATTAACTTTGTTACAAACCAGTCTTATTCTTATAACCTTCCATTCACTATTAATGAACTCATTGAAGCTCTGCGGAATTCTCGAAATAGTTCTGCTGGACCAGATGGCATTTTCTACATAATGCTTCGTCACCTCAACTCAAACTCAAAATTTACACTACTGAAATTTTACAACAGAATCTTTCAGGAGAATGTTTATCCTGATACCTGGCATCAGTCAGTTGTGGTAGCCATAGCAAAAAGGGGGAAAGATGCTTCCTCCCCCACCAGTTATTGTCCAATATCTTTGACCAGTTGTTTAGGAAAGATAATAGAAAAGATAGTTCACAAGAGACTTGACTGGATTATTGAAGATCAAGATGCTATAGTGGAACAAGTAAATACATGGGCTATATTAGAGTAACTAAGAGTAGAAACAGATGCATGTATGCTTGCATGTACACCAATGCTAGGAGTATAGTTAATAAATTCTATGAGCTTGAAGTGCTAGTCAAGACATCAAAGACAGATATTGTTGGGATATCAGAGACGTGGTGTCACACAGACATAAGTAGTGCAGAATTGGAATTTGGGGAGTACAATGTGTTCAGAAAGGATAGACAGGACAGGAAGGGAGGAGGGGTTATGCTGTTAGTTAAAAAACACATAAAATCTAAGGAAGTGCATCCAATTGATGTTGGTGGACAATGCAATGGTTGAGTCTGTTTGGTGTGACAAGCATTGGGAGATCAAAATTGAAAGTAGGAGTGTGTTATAGGCCTAATGACTCTGATGAGTATAATAAGGAACTGTACAGGGAAATAGAGTGGGCCAGTAAATAAGTGTCTTATAATGGAGGATTTTAATTTCCCAGAGATCGACTGGAATTTGTGGGTTGGTCACTCACACACTAGCAAGGATTTTGTGGATTTAGTGGATGATTGTTTTCTCCGGCAGCATGTTCGGGAGGCAACAAGAGGGAGTAATACTCTTGATCGGATTATCAGTAGTGATCCTTCATGCATTAAGAATCTGCAGATAAAGGAACCACCAGGTGGCAGTGATCGCAGTGTGCTGAAGTGGGATTTACTCAAAGAGGTAACTACCATCAAGGGTAAAGGGAAGGGTTTTTGCTTTCGTAAAGATGACGGTGGTCTGAGACAGTATTAAAATTCTGTACGGTGGGACCAACTGAAGATGTTACCAACAGCAAATTCAAAATGGGAAGCATTCAAGGTATTAATCTTGGAAGCTACTAGACTTTTCACTTTTTTTTTTTTTTGGTAGTTGGTGCATTGGCTTCTGTGGCCATAATGCACCTCCCAAGGTTTTTGCAGTACTTTGATCCAAGCCCGAGGTGGGATTCAAATCTGCGACCTTTGGATTGCCAGGCAGGCACTTTACCCACCTGGCTAGCCAAGGTCAGCTTAGGCTTTTCACACCAACTAAGAAATATTGTTCCAGATTTAGGCCTAAATGGATGTCAGATGAACTAATTAGACATGTCACAGGGAAGAAAAAATTCATGGGATACATATAAAATAACAGGTGACACAGAAGCATTACGGCAGGTTACGAGAAATCAAAGGCAGGTTACGAGAAATCTTTGGCAAAGGATGCAAAGAAAAACAGCAAAGAGTTCTTTACTTATGTACACTTTAGAAGGAAGGGGATGAATCAGACTAGCATTAGCATTAGTAGAGGCATATGATGCAAGAAACATGTCCAGCTCAGCCTTTAATTTATTTAGGCTATCAACTTTCACAAAAAAGGATTGAGGTCTGTTCCACCAACCAACCAACCCTGACTAAAGGCAAACTTCCGCACATCTATCCTACATCTGCCTCTTCTCAATTTGAATTTATGCCCTCTCAAATGATTATTCTGAGCAAGAGGAAGAATTCCATCAGCATTGAGCATGCTCAAACCATTCAAGGCTTTATACACCTCAATCAGATATCACAGGTGCCTAGTGTCCAGACACTGTAATTTGCAAAATTTAAGAATTTATTCGTAAGAGAAACCCTTTGTTCCATTCACTAATCTTGTTGCCCTTCTCTGTACTCGTCCCAACAGTTTTACATCCTTCTTAAACTAAGGCCTCCAGACTTGTATACAGTACTCAAGGTGTGGCCTGACCATTGTCGTATATAAGGGGATAATCACCTCTTTATCCCTGCTAGAAAAATTCCTGTATATCATTGACAAGACACTATGAGCTACTCTTGCAGATGGTCTGCACTGCTCAGAAAAATTCATATCTGCCTGCACAATTACCCCCAGGTCCTTTTCATTCTCTACTACTGTCAGTGTAGTACCACAGAGTTGATATGTCACCCTGGGGTTGCTGCTTCCCATATGTAGTACTTTACATTTGTCAATGTTAAACTTCATTTGCCATGGCAGAAGGTTATCAAATTGTAGCAGGATACTTAATGATTTTGTAATAACTGAGAGCAAAGTGGAAGAGAAACTGTTGAAGTTAAACGTAAGAAAAGCACCTGGGGTGGATGGGATCTATCCAGTTATATTAAAGGAGGCGGCAAAGCAACTAAGCAAACCCTTAGCCATAATTATGAGAGCATCCTTGGACTCAGGGGAGGTTCCCACGGACTGGAGATGTGCAAATGTATCCCCAATTCACAAAGGGGGATCGAAGGGTGACACGAGTATTTACAGACCAGTTAGTTTAACTTCTGTTCCGAGTAAAATAATGGAGTCACTGGTAAAAGATGCATTGCCGGATCATCTAGACAAGACTGCAGCAATAATTCAGACACAGCATGGGTTTGTTAAGGGAAAGTCTTGTCTGACAAATTTGATAGGATATTATGATGTGGTTACAAAGAAACTGGATGCAAAAAATAATTTTGATATCATATATTTGGCTTTCAGGAAAGCTTTTGACACCATTGCGCATGGAAGACTATTGTACAAATTGGAGCAGAATGGTATTAAGGGTAAGTTGCTACAATGGATAAAAGGATGGTTAAGTGCGAGAAGACAGACGGTGGTAATGAATGGGTGCTGCTCGTCTTGGACTAATGTTATTAGTGGAGTCCCACAGAGTTCGGTGTTGGGTCCACTGTTGTTTTGTATATTTATCAATGATATTGATGAAGGTATATCAGGCTTAGTGTCAAAGTTTGCAGATGATACAAAGGTTGGCAGAGTTGTTAATGACAGTAATGGCAGTGTGCTACTGCAACAGGATCTAGATAATTTGGGCAGATGGCCTAAGAAGTGGCAACTGAAGTTTAACCTTGACAAATGCAAAGTACTGCATATGGGTAGAAGTAACCCCAGAGAAACGTACCAACTGTGTGGTACTACACTTAAGGTGGTAGAAAATGAAAAAGACCTGGGAGTAATTGTGCAGTCAGATATGAAGTTTTCTGAGCAATGCAGACAGGCTGCCAGGGCAGGTCATGGGGTTTTGTCAATGATATATAGGAATTTTGCTAGCAGGGAAAAGGAGGTGATTATCCCTCTGTATAAGGCAATGGTCAGGCCACGCCATGAGTAATCGCGTACAGGTCTGGAGGCCTCATTTTAGGAAGGATATAGATTTACTTGAGCATGAACAGAAAGGGCAACAAGATTGGTGAGGGGAATGAAGGGATCCTCTTATCAAGAGAGGCTTAAGTTCTGCAAATTGCAGTGGCTGGAGACTAGGCACCTGTGCGGTGATCTGATTGAGGTGTATAAGGCCTTGAATGGGTTCAGCATGCTGAATTCTGATGGGATCCTTCCACTTGTTCAGATTACGAACCTAAGGGGGCATAAATTCAAATTAAGAAAGGACAGATGTAGAATAGATGTGCGGAAATTTGCCTTTAGCCAGCGGGTGGTTAAATGCTGGAACAAACTTCCATCTGTCGTTGTGGAAGTTGATAGGTTGAATAAATTTAAGGAGAAACGGGACAGGCATTTGGAGGGAATGGTGTGATTTTTTTTTTGGCTGATGCTGCATAAGCTCATTTGCTTTCTTGCATCACATGCCACTATTACTACAACAACTACTACTACTACTAAATCTCAGCCCATCTGCTCAACTTTTCTAGATCCTGTTACAAAATTATCTAGCTCACTGCTAGAGTTTAACACACCTCTGGTATTCCTCTTCCTGAATAACTCCTCATGTGTGAATGTAGATGCAAAATACTCATTTAGTTTGTTAGCTACCTGAGCAGGATCATCAAAAGTTGAACCATCAATATACAGTGGACCAATCTGATTCATCCCTTTGCTTCTAGAGTTTACATAGGTAAAGAACTGTTTGTTGTTTTTGTTTGCATTCTTTTCCAAGGATTTCTCATAATCTGCATTTGCGTGCCTAATCTCCTTTTTGACTTGTTCACAGATCAGCTTATATCTATCACAGGCTTCCATGTCACCCATTAATTTATATGTATCCCATGAATTTTCCTTCTTCTCTGCCACATGTCTCATTAATTCATCTGACATCCATTTAGGCCTAAACATTGAACAATATTTTTTAGTTGGTATGTAAAGCCTAGTAGCTTCCAAGATAATTTCTTTGACTGCTTCCCATTTTGAATTTGCTGTTGGTAACATCATCAGTTGGTCCCACCGTATAGAATTTAAATACTGTCTCAGACCACCGTAGTCACCTTTACGAAAAAACCTCTATCTGCAGATTCTTAATGCATGAAGAGTCACTACTGATAATCAAATCAAGAGTATTACTCCCTCTGTTTGCCTCCCGAACATGCTGATATAGAAAACAATCATCCAATAAATCCACAAAAGCCTTGCTATTGTGTGAGTGACCAACCCACAAATTCCAGACAATATCTGAGAAATTAAAATCCCCCATTATAAGATTCTCTGATTTACTGGCCCACTCTATTTCCCTGTACAGTTCCTTATTATACTCATCAGAGTCAAAGTAGGAGTGTGATATAGGCGTAATGACACGCCTATAACACACTCCTACTTTCAATTTTGATCTGCCAATGCTTATGTCACACCAAACTGACTCGACACTGCACTGTCCAAGCGATGTCGACTGGCTTCACTTTCTTGGATTTTATGTGTTTCTTAACTAATAGTATAACCCCTCCTCCCTTTCTATCTTGTCTATCCTTCCTGTACACATTGTACTCCCCAAATTACAGTTCTGCATTCCTTATATCTGTGTTACACCATGTGTCCGATATCCCAACAATATCTGTCTTTGATGTTCTGAGCAATACTTCAAATTCATCAAATTTATTTACCAAACTCCTAGCACTGGTGTACATGCAAGTATAAATGCACCTGTTCCTATTCTTAGCTACCCTAACACAACTGATGTGTTTACTTGTATCGCTATGATTTCCAGCAGTCTGTGAAATACTCTGCATCTTGTTTTCCAGGCTTCTGCTCCTTCCAATAGTAGCAGTGCAAGAATCACTTTCACCTCTGCCACTGTCTACTGTTAATCTATTAGTCCTTGTATCCTCCCAAGCTAGCAGTTTTCCAACCCACCTAACACTGCCTCGATAGCTCAGCAAATTTTCTTGCACCCTTTCTATTTAAGTGTATCCCATCCCTGTAGAAGCAGTCTTTCCTGTTAACAAATACAGACCAGGCTGAAAAAAAATTCTACCCCTTGAGCCTTGCACAGTTTTTCCAGGACCGAATTGATTGACAAGGCTCTCATCATGTACTCTCTCCTCTCATGTCTGGGCAGAATTGCTGACATTTTCAGATTCAACCCTAATTCATGGCTTTTTTTCAACTGTGACCTGTACTTTAGCATTAGCATTAGTAGAGGCATATGATGCAAGAAAGCAAGCTTATTCAGCATCAGCCAAAAAAAAAAAAAAAAAAACACACCACTCCCATTTCACCCCTCCGTTTGCTCGAAATACCTGTCCAGTTGAGCCTTAAATTTGTTTAGGCTATCAACTTCAACAACAAGTGATGGAAGTCGGTTCCACCAACCAACCACCCGCTGGCCAAAGGCAAATTTCCGCACATCTATCCGACATCCGTCCTTCCTCAGTTTGAATTTATGCCCTCTGAGCTGATTATTCTGAGCAAGATGAAGAATCCCATTGGCATTGAGCATGCTCAAACCATTCAAAGCCTTATACACCTCTATCAGATCACCACGCCGGTGCCTAGTCTCCAGACTCTGTAATTTGCAAAACTTAAGCCTTTCTTCGTAAGAGCAACCCTTTGTTCCATTCACTAATCTTGTTGTCCTTCTCTGTACCCATTCCAGCAGCTCTACATCCTTCTTGAAATGAGGTCTCCAGACCTGTATACAGTACTCAAGATGTGGCCTAACCATTGCCTTATACAAGGGAATAATCACCTCCTTATCCCTGCTAGAAAAATTCCTGTATATCATTGACAAGACACCATGAGCTACTCTTGCAGCTCGTCTGCATTGCTCAGAGAACTTCATATCTGCCTGCACAATTACTCCCATGTCCTTTTTATTCTCCCCCACTGTCAGTGTAGTACCGCACAGTTTATACGTTGCTCTGGGGTTACTGTTTCCCATGTGTAGTACTTTACATTTGTCAATGTTAAACTTCATTTGCCACCTCTCAGCCCATCTGTTCAACCTTTCCAGATCCTGTTGCAACAGCATAGCATCAGTGGTGTCCTTAACAACCCTGTCAACCTTTGTATCATCTGCAAACTTGGACATTAAACTTGATATCCCATCATCAATATCATTCATAAACACCGAAAACAACAACGGACCCAACAGTGAACCCTGAGGAACTCCACTAATAACATTAGTCTACGTTGAGCAGTGTCCATTGATTACCACTCTCTGTCTTCTGCCACTCAACCATCCCCTTATCCATAGCAGCAATTTGCCTCCAGTGCCACACTGCTCCAATTTGTGCAGCAGTCTTCCATGTGCAACAGTATCAAAAGCCTTTCTAAGATCCAAATATATAATATCAAAGTTATTCCCTGCATCCACTTTTTTGTGACTACATCATAGTATCCAATCAAACTGGTCAGGCAAGACCTGCCCTTAACAAAACCATGCTGCGTCTGAGCTATAACTGAATTCTTGTCTAGATGATCCTGCAGTGCTTCTTTAACGAGTGCCTCCATTAATTTACCTGGAACAGAAGTTAAACTAACAGGTCTATAATTACTTGTGTCAGCCTTTGATCCTCCTTTGTGAATTGGGGTTACATTTGCACATCTCCAGTCTATGGGTACCTCCCCTGAGTCCAAAGAAGCTCTCATAATTATGGCTAGGGGTTTGCTTACTTCCTTTGCTGCCTCCTTTAATATAACTGGATAGATCCCAACCACCCCAGGTGCCTTTTTTATGTTTATCCTCAACAATCTCTCCTCCACTTTCCTCTCAGTTATTACAAAATCATCCAGCTCACTGCCAATGTTTACTTTACCTACATCATTCTCCTTCCTGAATAGCTCCTGATGCGTGAATGTAGATGCAAAATACTCGTTTAGATTGTTAGCCACCTGAGCAGGATCTTCAACTGTTGAACCATCAATATCCAGTGGCCCAATATGATTCATCCCTTTCCTTCTTGAGTTTAAATAGGTAAAGAACTCTTTTCTGTTTTTCTTTGCATCCTTTGCCAAGGATTTTTCGTAGTCTGCCTTTGCCTGCCTAATCTCCTTTGTGACTTGGTTACAGACCAACTTATATCTATGATAGGCTTCCATGTCACCCATTAATTTGTATGTATCCCATGCATTTTTCTTCTCCGCCACATGTCTCATTAGTTCATCTGACAACCATTTAGGCCTAAACCTTGAACAATATTTCTTAGTTGGTATGTAAAGCCTGGTGGCCTCCAAGATTAGTTCCTTGAATGCTTCCCATTTTGAGTTTGCTGTTGGTAACATCATCAGTTGGTCCCACTGTATAGAATTTAAATACTGTCTCAGACCATCATAGTCGCCTTTACAAAAACAAAAACGCTTCCTTTTACCTCTGATGGTAGTTACCTCCTTGAGTAAATCCCACTTCAACACACTGTGATCACTGCCACCTATTGGTCATTTATCTGCAGATACTTAATGCATGAAGAATCACTACTGATAATCAGATCAAGAGTATTGCTCCCTCTTGTTGCCTCACGATCATGCTTATGTAGAAAACAATCATCCAATAAATCCACAAAAGCCTTGCTAGTGTGCGAGTGACCAACCCACAAATTCCAGTCAATATCTGGGAAATTAAAATCCCCCATTATAAAGACTCTCTGATTTACTGGCCCACTCTATTTCCCTGTACAATATCTTATTATACTCATCAGAGTCATTAGGCCTATAGCACACTCCTACTCTCAATTTTGATTTCCCTATGCTTATGTCACACCAAACTTACTCGACACTGCCCTGTCCATTGATGTCGACTGGCTTCACTTCCTTGGACTTGATGTGTTTCTTAACTAATAGCATAACCCCTCCTCCCCTCCTGTCCTGTCTATCCTTTCTATACACATTGTATTCCCCAAATTCCAGTTCCGCATTCCTTATATCTGTGTGACACCACGTCTCTGATATCACAACAATATCTGCCTTTGATGTTTTGAGCAATACCTCAAATTCATCAAATTTATTTACCAAACTCCTAGCTTATTTTAGTATTAAATCAGCTCACACCAACCATAAGAATAAGCATTTACTGTAACTAGAATATTTATTTACATATTAAAATAAAATAAATATTTACAAAAAAACTGCTATTATATTAAATATACATGTAAAAACATTAAAACTGTGATAAAATCCTTGAGATAAAATACACTAAAATAAACCGGATTAAAAGCGATAAAAACGATAAAAATCTCTGGAGCTTTCGGAAGCTTGCGCTCCCTTCCTCAGCAGTAACAAAACTTCCTGCAGCACGTCCATATATAACAGGCTCACGGTACCTATACACGTGGTGCAGTCGGCGCATGGTCTGAACTGGAAGCGGAAATACCTCGGGATCGTGTTAAGCAAAACCGTTCATCCGTACTTAGGATAATAGTTTTAAACAGAGGATGCATACGCATACCTCTGTCCCTATTCATAATATTGTGGTCGGATGAACAGATTCGTAGGCTCTCGAGCCATTTACGGTTCCAGAACCCATGCGCTCGATCCATGATAATGGATCGGGCGAGACAAAACGACGGCTCAAGGATCGTCTGGGGGAGCATGCAAATGCTATAAAAACCGCTGATTACAATAAATCTGCTGTGGCCGAACATTTTTGGGAGAAGCAGCATCAAATTTCCCCAGAGGATGCGGTTATCATGGATCGAGCGCATGGGTTCTGGAACCGTAAATGGCTCGAGAGCCTACGAATCTGTTCATCCGACCACAATATTATGAATAGGGACAGAGGTATGCGTATGCATCCTCTGTTTGAAACTATTATCCTAAGTACGGATGAACGGTTTTGCTTAACACGTTCCCGAGCTATTTCCGCTTCCAGTTCAGACCATGCGCCGACTGCACCACGTGTATAGGTACCGTGAGCCTGTTATATATGGACGTGCTGCAGGAAGTTTTGTTACTGCTGAGGAAGGGAGCGCAAGCTTCCGAAAGCTCCAGAGATTTTTATCGTTTTTATCGCTTTTAATCCGGTTTATTTTAGTGTATTTTATCTCAAGGATTTTATCACAGTTTTAATGTTTTTACATGTATATTTAATATAATAGCAGTTTTTATGTAAATATTTATTTTATTTTAATATGTAAATAAATATTCTAGTTACAGTAAATGCTTATTCTTATGGTTGGTGTGAGCTGATTTAATACTAAAATATGAATTTTCCCAACCTCAGAGGCCTTTTTCAGGACAAACTCCTAGCATTGGTGTACACGCAGGTATACATGCACCTATTTCTATTCTTGGCTACCCTAACACAACCCATGTGTTTACTTGTACCGCAATGACTCCCAGCAGTCTCTGAAATATCCTGCATCTTGTTTTTCAGGCTTCTGCTCATTTCAGTAGAAGCAGTGCAAGAATCACTTCCACCTCTGCCAGTGGCTACTGTTAATCTATTAGTCCTTGTATCCCCCCCAACTAGCAGTTTTCCGACCCACCTAACTCTGCCTCGACAGCATCAGCAAAAATTCTTGCACCCTTTCTATTTAAGTGTATCCCATCCCTATAGAAGCAATCTCTCCTGTTAACAAGTACAGTCCAGGCTGAAAAAAATTCTACCCCTTGAGCCTTGCACAATCCCTCCAGGGCCGAATTGATCGACAAGGCTCTCCTCATATACTCCCTCCTATCGTGTCTGGGCAGAATTGCAGACACTTTCAAATTCAACCCTAATTCACGGCTTTTTTTCAACAGTGACCTGTACTTACTAAGTAATTCCGCCGGTCTCCTACTCTTAATATCATTAGTGCCAACGTGTACAACTCTATCACCTTTTGTGTACTTAAAAGATGATATCCGCTCTGCAACGTCATCAACCTTTGCCCCTGGCAGACATACCCTGGTCCTATTCCACCTATCCTTTTTACAAAGCATGTTCCCCGCTTCCCTGACAATAGAGTCACCAACAACTACTAGTTCCTGTGGGACCAGCACATTCTGCCTAGGGGGCTGCCTCTGTGTTGCCTGATGACCAAGTGCAAGCTCTGGCGTTGATGTGGGTGGCTGAGAGCTTGATGGGCCCCTCAATTTATTTCCTTTGAGGGCATCCACCCTGTCCTTCAAGCTCTCATAAAGGCTCATAACAACGCTGAGTTGTCGACTGATTTCCTTGCACTCCTTACATCGTGCACACACAAAGACATCCCCCTTAGCAGTATCATGTCCCGTACCCGACTGCTCTGCAAACATCAAGCAAACAGTGCATTTTAAAAGACTGTGATTCAGAGGGCAACTGCCCCCCTCAGTTCTCACCTGAACCACAGCACTCCCATTAGCTTGAGCCTTTTGCTTTGCTGCTCTGGTCTGAGTCATGATTCCGATTTAATTCAATAAAATTTCAAAACAAAATTAAATCCTTAAGTTATATCCCAAAACAGTTATAACGCTATATTTATTTTTTCGGTATCTAGTGTTTTCTACGAGTTCCCTTTATATAACTTCCGTATCACCTGTACCACTATAGTTATGTAGTAATTATTTGTTACGATTAAGTCGTTATATATGTATATATAGAGTTAAAAGTACAATTTAATTGACAATAAAGTTTATCAAGGTTAATAGATTTACTGATTAATTGACAATATTATATTATGCACTATACTACACTAAGCTTATGCTTTCGTGTAAAAATGGCGGGAATTCACGGACGGTACTGCTACGGACTCGTAAGTATTGATTAGCTTCCAAATCTCGCTATCTCAATTTAGAATAAACTAAGGATCCTGACTAGGTCTATAATCTACTTATAGAAGATAATTTAATATAACAATTGGTTAATAAATCGACTAAATTTGGTTCAAAAAAAAGACCTCTCGTTCAGTTTGTAACACGTGGATTTGATACTGTTACCGATACTAAGTAATACCTACAAAATCTCTGTCTAAGTTAAACTTTAAACTAAGTATCGTAACTAGGAATATAAAGCTACTCTAGAAATAAGTTAATATGACAATTTAAGCTAATAAATCAGAAAATAAATCAGGAAAAACTTCTCTGTTCCAAGAGTGTCAAAGAGCTTCGTCCGCCCAGGCTACCCTCATACCCAGCAATCAATTATTAATTAATTACTTGTTAAGTAATTCTGCCGGTCTCCTACTCTTAATATCATTAGTGCCAACGTGTACAAAAATATTACCCTTTGTTCCCTTACAAGGCTTTGTGCCCTCATCAACCTCTTCCCCTGGCAGACATACCCTGGTCCTGTTCCACCTATCCTTTTTACATAGCATGTTCCCCATTTCCCTGACAATAGAGTCGCCAACAACTGCTAGTTCCTGTGGGACCAGCGCATTCTGCCTTGGGGGTTGCCGCAATGTGGGCAGCTGAGAGCTTGATGGGCCCCTCAATTGAGATCCTTCAATGGCATCCACCCTGTCCTTCAAGCTCTCATATATAAGCCCATAAAAACACTGAGTTGTCGTCTTATTTTCTCATACTCCTTACATCGTGCGCACACAAAGCCATCCCCCTTGGCAGTATCATGTCCTTTACCTGATTGCTTCACAAACATCAAGCAAGCAGTGTATTTTAAAAGGCTGTGATTCAGAGGGCAACTGCCTGCCCCCTCCCCCTCCCCACCCCATCCCCCATCCCACTTCTCCCCTGAGCCACAGCACTGCACTTAGCTTGAGCCTTTTGCTTTGCTGCTCTGGTCTGAGTCATGATTCCAGTTCAATTTCAATAAAATTTCAATTTCATACAAAATTATAATCCTAAACTTGTATCCCAATGCGGTTGTAACACTATATACCTATATATATTTTTTAAGTGTCAAGTATTATCTTCGAGTTTCTTTATATAAGTTCCGTATCAAGTTATATATTAATTAATTATGTTCCGGTTGTAAAAGTTGATAGCCTAAATAAGTTTAAGGCTCAGCTGGACAGGTATTTCGAACGAACAGAGAGATAAAGTGGAAGTGGTTTTTTTTTTTTTTTTTCGGCTGATGCTGCATAAGCTTGCTTTCTTGCATCAAATGCCTCTACTAATGCTAATGCTAATTGACAATGAAGTTCAACAAGATTAATAAATTTACTGATTAATTGATAATATTATATACTATAATGTACTAAGCTAATGCTAACTAGTTCGGGATATAACGTTGTATCGTATATCAATGGCGGCAAGTTAAGAATGGTAAATCTACGGACACTTAAATATTAATTAACTTCCAAAATCTTACTGTCTCAATTCAGAATAAATCAAGGATCTTGTCTAGGTCCATAACCTACTTACAGAAAATAATTTAAAATATAACAATTGGTCAATAAAGCGGCTAACTATAGCTAAAAAACTTCCGGTTCGTGGGTCTGCAAAATTTGTAAAACACGTGGATTGGATACCCTTACTGATACTAAGTAATAACCTACAAAATCTCTATCCACGTTAAAAATTAAACTAATTATCATAACTAGAAATATAGAGCTACTCTAGAAAATATGTTAATATGTCAATTCAAGCCAATTTAAGTTAAAACTACTCTATGTACTGGAACTTAAGAACAAGTTTGAGCTTCTGCAGACTTCTCAGGACCAAGATATCGACGAGGAATATTACAACTTTCTGAAAGTGATAAAGCCCAAGAAACCTATAGGGAAACAGAAATCCAAAGAAGAAAAAATTAGTCAAGAAACACTTGTCATGATGAACCAAAGACGACAAATGAAGAGCAAGAAAAACACTGACAGGGAGAAAATTGAGTATACTGAGTTATGCAAAGCCATTAGAAAGAGACTCAGAGAGGACATAAGAAGATTTAACACAAGAAAAGTAGAACAAGCATTAAGGGAAAACAAAGGATTTAAATCAGCAGCCATGAGCAGTAATACAGAAAGACAAATGATACTGAAACTGAAGAATAGTGATGGTGTACTTATAAACAGCAGAGAAGGCATAATTCAAATAGCAGAAGACTACTATAGAGAATTATACAAGGAGCAGGGGAATGATGCCAGCAGTGGGGAAGATGGATTGCAAAGTACCAACACATACGACATACCCAATATTCTTCCTGATGAGGTAGAGCATGCATTGAAGAAAATGAAGAATCAGAAAGCCCCGGGGGAAGATGAAGTTACTGTAGAGTTGTTAAAATTGGGAGGAAGAGACATAACACAAAAACTGGCAAGGCTCTTCACAAAGTGCATTAGAAAAGGTGTGACGCCTAAGCAGTGGAATAATGCAATCATAGTTTTGCTGCATAAGAAAGGAGATAAATCAGAAATTGGAAATTATAGACCAATTAGCTTGTTATCCCACATCTACAAGTTGTTCACAAGGGTCATTACTAACAGATTAGAAAGAATACTGGATGAGAATCAACCGAAAGAGCAAGCTGGCTTTAGGACAGGATTCTCAACTATGGATCACCTTCATGTAATATCACAGCTAATGGAGAAAGCAAATGAATATAAAACACCATTATGCCTGGCATTTGTGGATTATGAAAAGGCATTTGACTCCATACAGCATAAGGCAATATTTCGGGCACTGGAAAGACAAGGCATTGATACCCCATATATTATGATTTTGAAGAAAATATACGAGAGTGCTACCTCCTTTATTAGACTAGACAAAGACAGTAGGAAATTTAAAATTGAGATAGGAGTTCGACAAGGAGACACAATATCTCCGAAGCTGTTTACTGCTGCCCTTGAGGAAGCTTTCAGAAGATTAGACTGGTCGCAGAAAGGAGTCAATGTGAATGGAGAGTACCTAAACCATTTACGATTTGCAGATGACATTGTGGTCATAAGCCATGATCCCAAAGAATTAGAGGAAAATCTTAATCAGTTATGCACAGCTAGTAAGGATTTTGGACTAAAGATGAATATGGCTAAAACAAAAGTAATGATGAACAAGTATGCCACAGAAAGGGAAATAATGATTGAAGGAGCAGTAATTGAAAAGGTGGAGTCATATACTTATCTGGGACAAGTTATTAGCTGTAATAATGATAAATGGCTGGAAGTCAAGAGAAGAATAAATTTTGGATGGATAGCATTCAGGAAATATAGTCACATACTGAAGAGCAATATCCCAGTTTGTCTGAAACGTAAAATAATGGACCAATGTATACTCCCCATCATGACTTATGGAAGTGAAACTTGGGCACTCACCAAAAGAATGGAAGAGAAGCTGAGAACTACACAGCGAAGAATGGAACGAATCATATTGGGAATAAGACTGTTAGATAAGAAGAGAAACACATGGATTAGGCAACAAACTCAAGTAAAGGACATTCTTATCAAAACTAAAGAACTAAAATGGTCTTGGGCAGGACACATAGCTCGAAGACATGATGACAGATGGACTAAGAAAATAACAGAATGGTATCCAAGAGGAGCTAGAAGAAAACCTGGAAGACAAAGGTGGAGATGGATAGATGAAATTCATGAGTTTGTGGGTAGTAAATGGATGTCCAGTGCTCAAAACAGAAGGAACTGGAAAGTTGCTGGAGAGGCCTTCATCCTGCAGTGGATTGAAAATGGCTGATGATGATGATGATATCGAAGGTTCAACTGTTAATGATCCTTCTCAGGTAGCTAACAAACTAAATGAATATTTTGCATCTACATTCACACATGAGGAGTTATTCAGGGAGGGGAATGCCAGAGGTGAATTGAACTCTAGCAGTGAGCTAGATGATTTTGTAATAACTGAGAGCAAAGTGGAGGAGAAATTGTTGAAGATAACCATAAGAAAGGCACCTGGGGTGGATGGGATCTATCTAGTTATATTAAAGGAGGCAGCAAAGGAAGTGAGCAAACCCATAGCCATAATTATGAGAGCTTCCTTGGATTCAGGGGAGGTAGCAATGGATTGGAGATGTGCAAATGTTGTTGTTGTTATTTGGTTTTTAGGAGCATTAGCAACTAAGGCCATATTGCTCCGGGGATATGCGGTGGTTATTTCCCGACCTTTCCGCATCCTCCGTATTTGGTGGTGACGGGCTCGAACCCCGGTCTAATCAAGAAGCGTGTGCTATGCACTGCTGCTCCTTCCCACCTGGCTATGGAGGCGCCTTGTGCAAATGTGACACCAATTCACAAAGGGGGATAAAATGGCGATGCAAGTAATTACAGTCCTGTTAGTTTAACAACTGTTCCAGGAAAATTAATGGAGGCACTGGTTAAAGAAGCATTGCAGGATCATCTAGACAAGACTTCAGTTATAGCTCGGACACAGCATGGGTTTGTTAAGGGGAAGTCTTGTCTGACCAATTTGATTGGATACTATGATGTAGTCACAAAGGAACTGGATGCAGTGAACATCTTTGATATCATATATTTGGACCTTAGAAAGGCTTTTGATACTGCTGCACATGGAAGACTACTGAACAAATTGGAGCAGTGTGGCATTGGAGGCAAATTGTTGCTATGGATAAAGAGATGGTTCAGTGGGAGAAGACAGAGAATGGTAATCAATGAACACTGCTCTTTGTGGACTAATGTTATTAGTGGAGTTCCTCAGGGTTCAGTGCTGGGTCTATCACTTAACATCCAACAGTTACATGCCAACTATACTTCGGAACGCACTGGGAAGCTCATAATCTATACGGGAGGCGCTTCCATAGCCAGGTGGGAAGGAGCAGCAGTGCGCAGCACACGCTTCTTGATTAGACCAGGGTTCGAGCCCGTCACCACCAAATATGGAGGATGCGGAAAAGTCAGGGAATGACCTCCGCATATCCCGGAGCAATATGGCCTTAGTTGCTAATGCTCCTAAAAAACAAACAAACAAAAAAAAAAAATCTATACGGATGGCTCTAAATCCCACTCACATGTAGGTGTAGCAGCTGTTTTCCCTTTACACGTAATCTCAAAATCCCTTCCAGCTGAATGCAGCATTCTTTCTGCAGAACTGTGTGCTATACAGCTTGCATTAAGTGAAATATGTCAACAGTTGTCTCTCTCTGTCTTAATATATTCTGATTCACTCAGTGCTATCTCAGCCATGCAGGATAAGCATGGCTGAGATAGCACTGAGTCTACATTCTCATCATTCTCTCCTACAAGAAATTGGCCTTCTTATCAACCAATGTCAAAAAAAAAAAACTCTGAAATACTTTTTGTTGGATCCCAGGACACTCTGGAATAGAAGGCAATGAAAAAGCAGCCAAGCAGCATCAGAACTGCTAAACAAAACAATTATAGTACCATACACTGATTTTAGGCCAATTATTATCAGAGCAAGTGAAGATGAATGGGCACAGATATAGAGAAATCAAACCAATAATAAACTCCAGGAAATAAAACCAAATCCACAAATATGGAATTAAAGCATCAGAAGAAGTAATGCTTGCCAGACTACGAATTAGCCACACTCACCGTACGCATTATCATCTATTAGATAATGAGAATCCCCCCCTCTGTTTTCAGTGCCAAGTTCACCTTACAGTAAAACACATCCTTTTGGTATGCCCACTCTTCAAAAATTCCAGACTGCTTTGCTTCCAAAGTCTATGTAATAATCAGAATCCATTTACCCTTCAACAGATATTAGATAACTCTGCAAATCTAGACGAACTGTTTAATTTCATTTGGCAAATCCAATTTGACAAACGAATCTGAAAATAATTGAGTCACATTAAAAAAAAAAAAAAAACCCTGGAAAGACTTGATGCCCTTGTGTCTTAAAACCCTTAATCATCAATAACAACATGAGGTTGTATCTCCCAGTATGAATTTCTGGTTGCACCCCTTCTCTGTCAGGTACCATCAAATTTGGAGAGTATGCAGGCTGAGGAATGTCCAAATTGTGGTAAATGGCTCCTTGTTGAAATTAGATATTTCACTTATCAAAACAGTGCAACTCAGGAGCTAGGTGGGTTTGTCATAGTTTATGTTTTGTCATAACTGCCAAATCCTTCATTTGGCAATTTTTTTTAAAAAAAGTAGGTCTAGTCATGCCAAAGGGTGAAACTGTACACCTTATGATTATCTCAGGTAGAGGAGGAACTTGATTAATTTCATGTGATTTTTTTTTGTGCTCAGTAATGTTTAATTTTTTATAATGATTATGTATATATGACCTCTAAAAGGTAAAAAAATGAGCCTCATCAGACTTTAATAGTTAATTATATTCGTTGTATTGGATTTTCAGTTCCAAAAATTGTTTACAAAACTATATGCAGTTCAATTTGCATTTTCTGAATTCTTGAACAGCACATATCTTCTATGGATAGAACTTGCTCTGGTGTAATATTCTTTCAACATTTCTGTCTGAAAAAGTGCTGATGCATATACTGTCTAACCTTATACTTGGGGTATGAGTTATTGCATCATCATCCTTCTTACATTTTCCAGAGATGCTTGGGTAGAACATGATTTGTGTTTTTCTTTAAGCCATACTCACTATTTGGTAACCCAAGTTAATATGGAATTAACATAGTAGTTTATAACTCTGAAACCTTTGTCTGTTATGGAGTAGGTAGCAAACTTATTCTGCATCAGTCAAAAAAAAAAAAAAAAATCAGTTAATTTTCCCATCACTAAAGAGTAACTATTGAGTTCTGTTTTGAACTTGACAAGGCTCCCAGCCTCAGCTGCCTTGGAGGCAGCTTATTCCATTTATCAACAACATGATAAATGGAATAAGTTGCCTGCAGGTGAACTTTATGAGATCTAATTGTCGGTTGCATCCCAAAGCTAACAAAGGGATAATCAAAGGGATATTCAACTGTTGATGATCCTGCTCAGGTAGCTAACAAAGCTACCTGAGCAGGATCATCAACAGTTGAACCATCGATAAGTGGACCAATCTGATTCATCCCTTTCCTTCTAGAGTTTACATAAGTAAAGAACTCTTTGCTGTTTTTCTTTGCATCCCTTGTCAAAGATTTCTTGTAATCTGCCTTCGCCTGCCTAAACTCCTTTGTAACTTGGTTACAGATCAACTTATATCTATCATAGGCTTCTGTGTCACGTGTTAATTTATATGTATCCCATGCATTTTTCTTCTCTGCCATATGTCTCATTAGTTCATCTGACATCCATTTAGGCCTAAACCTTGAACAATATTTCTTAGTTGGTATGTAAAGCCTAGTAGCTTCCAAGATAAGTTCTTTGAATGCTTCCATTTTGAATTTGCTGTTGGTAACATCATTAGTTGGTCCCACTGTATAGAATTTAAATACTGTCTCAGACCATTGCAGTCGCCTTTATGAAAGCAATAACCCTTCCCTTTACCCCTGATGGTAGTTACCTCTTTGAGTAAATCCCACTTCAGCACACTGTGATCACTGCCACCTAGTGGTTCATTTATCTGCAGATTCTTAATGCATGAAGAATCACTACTGATAATCAAATCAAGAGTATTACTCCTTCTAGTTGCCTCCTAACATGCTGATGTAGAAAACAATCATCCAATAAATTCAAAAGCCTTGCTAGTGTGTGAGTGACCAACCCACAAATTCCAGAGGGATAATCATCTCCTTTTCCCTGCTAGCAAAATTCCTATATATCATTGACAAAACCCCATGACCTGCCCTGGCAGCCTGTCTGCATTGCTCAGAAAACTTCATATCTGCCTGCACAATTACTCCCAGGTCTTTTTCATTTTCTACCACCTTAAGTGTAGTACCACACAGTTGGTACATTTCTCTGGGGTTACTTCTACCCATATGCAGTTCTTTGCATTTGTCAAGGTTAAACTTCAGTTGCCACTTCTTAGCCCATCTGCCCAAATTATCTTCTTCTATCAGTGTAATCTGTGCTATGTAACATGTTCGTAGTCCTTAATCTTTCCTGCAGTGGATTCACATCACAATTAGAATGCTTGATAAGCTGTATGCAGGGATTAAGGGGGAATGAGGAGGCTGATCATGCAGCAAGGGATACAACTAATGCTATTTTCACCTTCAAAGTCTCATACATTGTTTACTGGCTCATTGTGAAAAAAGCAGCTGCAAAGAGCAGTGGCAAGGTCAAACAAGCTTTTTAAAATTAAGCAAGTCCTTCAACTCTGGAAATCAAGCTTCCAGTCAAAACAGGGATGAAGTAATCCTCATCAAACTGCAAATTGGACATGCTTGGCTCACTCCTGTCAACTCAAATCAGAAGATCCATTACAGTGCATCAACTGCCAAGTTTCTTTCTTCATCAATCAATTTTTTTCAAAAATCAGTTTAAACAATATTTGTTTGTTTAAAGCCAAATATTATTTTGAACACTCCCAGAAGCTCCATCAGCCAATATTGTCCTATCAGCCCTTTTGCCTCTAATATTCAAAATGCGATCTCCCTATCATTTTTAAAGAGGATTAATCCTTCTCTGTATTAGCAAAGGTTCTATAGATCATTGATATTATACACCTTGAGCCTTCCTAGCTGTCTACTTACACTGTAAGGAAAACATGATGGCTGCATGTATTGTAACTCATAAATCTTTCTCATCTTGAATCACCTCTAATTCTTTGCCACCTAGTTCGTAAATTACTCCACCTACCAACACTTAATTTTAGGTAATGGGTACAATGAACATAACGTTGTTATCCCAGATTTCTTTCCTCAAATGCAATATTAAGCAGTATTAAACTTCATTTGCTATCTTTAAGCAAATCAGCATAAGCCATTCACTCACTGTATTGATCTTCTCTGAAGAATTCCCATTTGTAACCATCCCTGTTTTTTTTTTCACGTTCTTCTTTTTTTTAAGGCTTTTTCAGTAATATGAGCATGCTCGAGTTGGTATAAGGTTCGTTTTATGGGGAAAACTGAATCAAAAGCTTTAATAAATATAGATATAATACAATATTGAAATTGTTTCATGTTTCTAAGGGCTTTATGGCTTTATCTTAGTAATTAACCAGGTTTATTATCAATATAAATCTTGCTCTTCACAAACCTCTGATATGATCCCTTTAGGATTTCTTTCTTATCAAGATGTTCCAGTACTGTATCCTTAATTACTAATTCTGTTATTGTGCCCACCATATAAATCAAATTCACCAATATATAGTTACTCATGTCTATCATGCCCTGTCTTGTGAATGAACAAGACATTTACAATGCTCCAATCCAAAGAAATCACTTTAGAATCTAGTGAGGATCCTATATTGTATCATTAATCATTAATTCCATTATTTTGACTATCACAGAAGTTAAATTTTTCAGACTGTAATTACCCATTTCCATATTACTCCCTTTCTCTTGTCAGCAGACAAGATTTGCATTTCTTTAATCCAGAGGAATCACTTCAGAATATAGTGCTGGTCTAAGCAGCATTCCTAATGGTATGCACACTTTTACTGCATTCTTTAATATAACTGGATGCAACCCAGGAGCATCCTCCATGAAAATATAGTAGTTTTGCCACTTGTCATTGGGAGAGGTTTGGGCTTGATTCCTGCTATGAACTAGGGAAATTTCTGAAGGCCTCTTCAGTTAGAGCTATAGACAGCCTATCTCAGACAAAGGAAATAGGATTTTTCCACAGTTATTCTGAGTTTATAGCTCAAACAACATGCAAATCAACCTGTGAATACACACTTGTACTGGTCTGAGTTGCTGATGTTCCTAATACCCAACAACAACAACAAAAACATGAGCAGCAGCAGCATCCTGAGATTATTCTGTCACCACTCTTATGACAATTTGATTCTTTTCTTTCTCTGCTTCCCTTCCTTTATGGATTCAAATGTGAAAAATTGATGCAAAATACCTGTTCAGCTCAATCTTGTAGATTGAACTGATTATCTATGATTTCACTATTTTAGATCTGGAAGGACTGAAATGGCGAAGTCATAGATGGTCTAGCTAGACTTGCAGATGAGCTGAACAGATAAATAATTTTACAATCATATAAAAGAGCTTTTTCATATTAGCATTTTTTGCCAGAAACCTTTTATACTCAACCTTTACTTTTCTTACCTGATCTGTAGCATTGTTACATTTCTGCTTACATTTCTCATGAGTAACAATGCTAGGCAATAATTATAATTATCCTACACATAATATAAGTATCCCAAGTAATACAGCTAATGCTTTTGTAAGTATCTCATGTAATACAGCTAATGCTTTCTTCATTAGATCTGATAAGATCTAATGAAGACAGTTATAAGATCCTACACAAGATCTTATAACTCGATTGTTATACATTTTGGCAACTTCCTTTTGTAATACTTTATCACTGGGACAAATATGTTTCTAGCTTCCAAGAAAATTAAATGTTTAAACATTTTTAATAGTTTAAATGTTTTCCCCAGAGCATTTGTATTACAGTAATATGTAATTGCCATCTCCATTAGATATGCTTAAGAATTCCCTCTAATTATGCAGTTCCCCACCACTTTTAAAATTGAAGCTTCCTTTATTATTATTATTAGCCATATGGTGCAAGGAAGCCTGAGGCTTATGCTGCACCAGCCAAAAAAATTCCCAAGTTACCCTGAGAGAGAGAGAGAGAGAGAGAGAGAGAAGTAAAAAGGAATCGCCAAGAAAGAGAAGAATGATGATATCCAGCTCAGGACCCTGGGTGTGCCAAGCCCATACTCACCAGATGTGAGCCCCTGGGGTTGTCTTTAACCACCAGAATTCCCACAAACACTACGCATGATATTATGGTTCCTACCTGCTAATGGTTCCTGCTCTGTTATTATGTTTGATAATATTAAAATAAAACTAAATGCTATTAGGCATAATATTTTTTTAAGAGTTTAAGATTATCTATATAATATCGGTGTAGATACAACATAGATAACTCTTAAAGAAAAAACTACAATAGTAGTGTAAAGGGCAATATTTCATCTGTATCTCATATTGTGCTCATCTTCCACGAGTTACCATGTATTGCACTACCTCGAATAAGTAACGCTTCATTAATAGAGAAGACTATTGTTACTTATTCTCAGTGGGCACCACGGCCCAGATGGCACCATTTGAAAAATGGTATGGGATAAGATTCTCTGTTATCCACATACTGTCCCTATTAGACTTAGGAAAGCAAAAAAGGGGCAGGAAAGTGATAGTAGAAAAAGAAAAAGAAATGCCGTTGAAAGAGGAAAAGGGACAATTACTCATACTCACACCACTCAAAAACTCATGAACTCCTTGAATACGCAACACTTCCCCAGTAGAGAAGACTGTTGTTACTTATTCTTGGAAACTCCATGAATATCAGGCTCCCCAGATGGCACCGTTTCAAAGCTAGTTGGCTTTTCATCGGTGGGTGGGCAGGTACCCCGGTGTTTCAAACACGACAACCAAGTTGTGAAGTTAATCCCACAATTGAGAGAGGCCAAAAGGTATATGTGATAATATTAAAATAAAACTAAATGCTACTAGGCATAATATTTTAATAGTTTAAAATTATCTATATAATATCAGTGTAGATACACCATAGACAACTCTTAAAGAAAAAACTATGATAGTAGTATAAAGGGCATCATTTCATCTGTATCTCATATTGTGCTCATCCTTCACAGTGAGTTACCATGTATTGTATTACCTCGAATAGTGAAGCATTGAACTCTTAAAATGTTATGCCTAGTAGAATTTAAGTTTTATTTTAATATTATCATATACACCTTTTGGCATCTGTATCTCATATCAAGATCCATAATGGTTAAATTGCATCATGACCTTTTTATTGTTTATATATATCTTGTGTGTGTGTGTGTGCGCGCGCTTACTGCACGTGTCGTAACTTATTTGTGAGAGATCTTGATATATTAAGATCTCTCACAAGTACTCTCAAGGAGGGTGCAAGAGTAACATTAGCATTAGCAAGGGCACATGATGCAAGAAAGCAAGCTTATATAGCTTCAGCAAAAAACAAACAAACACATCCCTTCTCAATTCACCCATCTACTCGCTCCAAATGTTTGTCTAGTTCTGCCTTGAATCTATTTAAGCTATAAACTTCTACAACAGATGGAAGTTTGTTCCAGCAATCAACCACCCGCTACTAAAGGCAAACTTTCTCACATCTATCGTACAACTGTCTTTCCTCAATTTGAATTTATGCCCTCTCAGGTGATTATTCTAAGCAAGAGGAAGAATCCCATCAACATTGAGCATGCTCAAACCATTCAAGGCTTTATACACCTCAGTAAGATCACCTCGCAGGTGCTTAGTTTCCAGACACTGTAATTTTCAAAACTTAAGCCATTCTTCCTAAGAGCAACCCTTTGTTCCATTCACTAATCTTGTTGCCCCTCTCTGTACTTGTTCCAACAGCTCTACATCTTTCTTAAAATGAGGCCTCCAGACCTGTATACAGTACTCAAGGTGTGGCCTGACCATTGCCTTATACAAGGGGATAATCACCTCCTTATTCCTGCTGGAAAAATTCCTGTATATCATTTGCAAGACACCATGAGCTACTCTTGCAGACCGTCTGCACTGCTGAGAAAACTTCATATCTGCCTGCACACTTACCTCCAGGTCCTTTTCATTCTCTACCACTGTCAGTGTAGTACCACACAGTTACGTTACTCTGGGGTTACTGCCTCACATATGCAGTACTTTACATTTGTCAATATTAAACTTCAGTTGCCACCTTTCAGCCCATATTGAATTGTTCATTTTAAGCTAAACTTAACAAATAGATATTTATTTACAATATACCCAGTATAAAATAAAATAAAATAAGTACAATTCAGATTCAGTAGCTTTCGGAACTTGTGTCCCTTTATCAACTGACAAATTTGAATACATTACAAGCAAAGTGTGGCACGTTACTCATTCGTCATTGTTGTAGCACGGACGTGTGCTGCCTTGCGCCAGTGATCATCCATCAATAAAACGGTTGTCTCCAGGATTGGATGTATACGCATGCCTTTCTGGCGATTTAATGCCTTAGGGTTGTTTATTATGTTTAGTGACTCTAGCCATAGGCGGTGGCGAAAGTGTCGCGCGTGGTCCACTATCTCAAAGTCGCGCTTGGGGTCAAGATCGTGGTTGGTAGCCCAAAAATGTTCTGCAAGCGCGGACTGGTCAGTTTCGGCAAGCCGGATTGCTCTGTTGTGTTCCGTGAGGCGATCCTGGAGACGTCTCGATGTCTCACCTACGTAGCAACTGTTACAGGCCCTACAGGTGATACGGTACACTACATTGCTGCGTAAGACAGGTGTGACAGGGGTCTTCACACTGGAGACAAGTGAACGTAGGTTCCTACCTGGTAATTGCACACATTTGATGTTGTAACTTCTCAGGATCTTCGAGATACGTCCTGACACTCCTGGATAGTACGGAATGTAGGCGGATGATATGCCGACTTGCTTCGGAGGTCTTGGGTTGGAAGTAAGTTCTTGTGCCTGTAACAAGCATCTGTTTAGTACATGGGATGGATAACCGCATCTGGTTAGGTCCGCCTTCACACGGGAGATCTTGTTACGTCTAATTGTGTCGGTGCTGGAATGGCTCCAGGCCCTGGAGAACAGGGTGCGGGCAGTGCTATATTGAGATGGCTTGGAGCGTGGCCGGACCCGTAGTTGGTGAATTGACCGCACCACATGGGTTTGCGGTATACTGAGGTCATCTAGATGTGGGCCTACGCGATGCACTAGCACGTCCAGAAACGGAAGAGCGAACGCGTCCACCTCTGATTCTACGGTAAACTTGATGAAATTGGATAGAGAGTTGAGGTATTTCTAGTAAGTACCGTTTCAGAACCACGTGGTATTATGGTAAAAATATCGTCGACATATCTACACCACGTTGTAATAGGTGTAGGTGGGTTCTGGTGTATCTGCTTCTCCAGATCTTCCCATGGCGATGTTAGCTACTACGGAACTGACAGGGGCACCCATTAGCAGTGCCATGTACTTGTTTGTAGAGTGAGTCTTCAAAGGTGAAGATGCTGCTAGAGAGGCATAGGTTGAGGGGCGGTACAGATGTCATCAGTGGATAGTGACGTCCTGGATTGGAGGCTTAAGTCGCCTCTCAAGGAGCCTTCTGGCGCAGTGCACGGCCTGTTGGACGGGAATCGAGGTGAATAAAGAAAACCACGTCAAATGATGCCATGACAGAGTTATCAGGGATTGAAATGTCCTTAATGGTGTTAATGAATTCACTGGCTGTTTTTAACGGTGTGAGATGTATTACCTATAAGAGGCGAGAGGAGAGGCTCGCAATGTGTTTGGACAGTGTGTCTGTCCAAACACATCGCGACTTCAAAGGTGAAGACAGCATCTTCACCTTTGAAGACTCACTCTACAAACAAGTACATGGCACTGCTATGGGTGCCCCTGTCAGTTCCGTAGTAGCTAACATCGCCATGGAAGATCTGGAGAAGCAGATACACCAGAACCCACCTACACCTATTACAACGTGGTGTAGATATGTCGACGATATTTTTACCATAATACCACGTGGTTCTGAAACGGTACTACTAGAATACCTCAACTCTCTATCCAATTTCATCAAGTTTACCGTAGAATCAGAGGTGGACGGTTCGCTCCCGTTTCTGGACGTGCTAGTGCATCGCGTAGGCCCACATCTAGAGACCTCAGTATACCGCAAACCCATGTGGTGCGGTCAATTCACCAACTACGGGTCCGGCCACGCTCCAAGCCATCTCAATAGCACTGCCCGCACCCTGTTCTCCAGGGCCTGGAGCCATTCCAGCACCGACACAATTAGACGTAACGAGATCTCCCGTGTGAAGGCGGACCTAACCAGATGCGGTTATCCATCCCATGTACTAAACAGATGCTTGTTACAGGCACAAGAACTTACTTCCAACCCAAGACCTCCGAAGCAAGTCGGCATATCATCCGCCTACATTCCGTACTATCCAGGAGTGTCAGGACGTATCTCGAAGATCCTGAGAAGTTACAACATCAAATGTGTGCAATTACCAGGTAGGAACCTACGTTCACCTTGTCTCCAGTGTGAAGACCCCTGTCACACCTGTCTTACGCAGCAATGTAGTGTACCGTATCACCTGTAGGGCCTGTAACAGTTGCTACGTAGGTGAGACATCGAGACGTCTCCAGGATCGCCCTCACGGAACACGACAGAGCAATCCGGCTTGCCGAAACTGACCAGTCCGGTGCTTGCAGAACATTTTTGGGCTACCAACCACGATCTTGACCCCAAGCGCGACTTTGAGATAGTGGACCACGCGCGACACTTTCGCCACCGCCTATGGCTAGAGTCACTAAACATAATAAACAACCCTAAGGCATTAAATCGCCAGAAAGGCATGCGTATACATCCAATCCTGGAGACAACCGTTTTATTGATGGATGATCACTGGCACAAGGCAGCACACGTCCGTGCCTACAACAATGACGAATGAGTAACGTGCCACACTTTGCTTGTAATGTATTCAAATTTGTCAGTTGATAAAGGGACACGAGTTCCGAAAGCTACTGAATCTGAATTGTACTTATTTTATTTTATTTTATACTGGGTATACTGTAAATAAATATCTATTTGTTGAACTATGGACCCCCAGTACTCCAGGCCCATTTGTCACTAAGCTAAACTTAATTGCTGTTTAAATCTTGTCATATTTTGAGAAACTAAAAATGAGACTACAACTATACCAATATAATTGTTAGAGGCAAATAGTCATGTTTTTGATTGTAGTGATATTTCATATTAGGTTATGTGAATTGGTGTTTTTTTTTTGTCTTAATTCATGTGTTTAATTAACAATAGTTGCCCAAAAGTGTACTTTATATTTGATATTTTTGCAACCACAAAAAGTCAAAATGTTTTTTTTTATTCAGAATAGAAAGAACATATAAAATATGGGAACATTAGTATTAATTAATGTAAATATTCAAGAAAGCAATTTATTCAGCATCATCCTTAAAAATAAAACTTGTCTGATTATATACAGCTATCAGGCCAACCCTTTTTAAAATTTATTTAAGCTCCCACTTTTGACAAGGCTGGGTGGTAATTTTTTCCAACTGTTAAATGATCTTTTAGCTAAAAACAAATTTTCTATATCCAGTCTATGTCCTCTAGAAGAGAGGTTGCAACCAAGAAAACTTTAGTTTTGTGTGGGTTTCAAACTTTCTGCAAGGAATTTTTTTTTTTTTTTTTTGCGACAATTATACTTTACTGCTGGAAAAGATGTGTCTGATGGATTAATTACATGTTTGTCACTGCTAGCAAAGTTTATGTAGATCATAGATAATACATTATGTGCTGCTACCAGATGAACTCCCAGCTTGGTAAAGTGAAGAGATATTTGCACAGCCTCAATTGCTGGAAGTTCATCTGGGTTCTGAAATGCAACTATTGTTAACTTTTGGAAGGATTCTTGGTAGGTGTCTTTTGGAGTTGCTAATAGTTCTTATTGCAATATGAATAGTTTCCTCAGTTCTTGCATAGCTGTGACATTCCAAATGGGTGTTAAGCGTTGGGAAAAAAAAAAAAAAAATCTCAGAGATAATCCTGATGAGTGTCACAGATGGGGGGGACCATGATGATTTTGTAGCTCACAAGAAATTCTTGAATAAAAAGTGCTGGGTGTGCAGGGATATTGTCATGATCCAAGTGATAATTCCCCGAACCTCAATTTCTGGCTATTTTCTGCAAACTGCATTGCAGATTTGCCACAGAACTGTTTTGTTGCATTCCTGATTCACTGTTTGATGATTTGGGACAAATTCATAATAAACAGTGTTCTGTTAGACAAAAATTATGATAAGCATAACCTTCACATTTGATTGAGATTACATTACTTTTTTTGGACATTTGAGATATGGTCTTCCATTAAGAGAACTGGGCCTTTGTTTCCTGGTCCCAGCCATATGGCCCCAGGTGCCAAGCGTTATTGTGATCGAGCAATTTTCTGAGCTGTTTACAAAGCGTTTTCTCACTGCGACAGTTCTTGTTAATTTGGAAAGTTTTTCTTACGTTTAAAGTTATTTATTGTTAACTTACTCTTACGAATTGTAAGTAAGTTACAGAAAGGAAAACCACCTTTCTTTTTTCTTTCCTTAAAACTAACAAACTAACTTACACTGCTTGGTCACTCTAGCGGCACTGCCCCTGCCTCCCCGTGGTGGGGCCGGTAACCTTGGCAGAAAATGTTCTCTGCCAAGGGCTGAAAGGAGCTGACATGGATCACAAAGATAGTTATCCATCTGTTGATCCCTGTGCCTCAACCTGTTCAAGGACAGACCAAACTGACTCTGATACTTCCCATCCTAAGAGACAAAGAACAGAAGGTTCCAAAAAGGAATCACCACTGTTTCTTATAATACATTCCCAAACAAGTCAACTGATAGGTGCACTTTCTCCATTTCTTATCCAGAAATGTCTCAAGAATGCTGCTGGACCACCTAAAATGGTGAAAAGACTCCGCTCAGGAGATCTACTTATAGAGACTATGAATAGTAGGCACTCTGAAGCCCTACTAAGAATCTCAAAATTTGTGAATATTCCTGTCACAGTAACTTCACATGCCACCTTAAATTCATCCAAAGGAGTTCTCTCTGAGTGGGACTTATTAAATGTTACTGAAGAGGAATTAGTCCAAGAGCGACTAGACCAAAAAGTTATACAGGCAAAGCGAATTAAAATCAAGAAAGATGGTGAACTGGTTCCAACACGCAGTGTTATACTGACCTTTTCAACACCAATCCTTCCAGCTACAGTTAAGGCTGGATAACTGAACTGCCATATCTGACCTTATATTCCCAATCCCCTCAGGTGCTTCAAGTGCCAAAAATTTGGCCATGCTCAAACAGTGTGTAGAGGGGTTTCAGTGTGCCCCAACTGTGGATCCAAGGAACACACTCAGACAGACTGTCCAGCACAAACACCAGTATGTCCAAACTGTAATGGTAACCATCCAGCTTACTCAAAAGTTTGTGAAACTTGGAAAACAGGAAAGAAGGTACAGAAATACAAAATAGAAAACAAAGTGACTTATCAAGAAGCAAGGAAACAAGTTTTGCTCAATGTACCGAAACTCACATATGCAGCTGCAACACAAAAATACAAATCAGAAGGAACCCAAACTGAAGTGTCCATACCACCAGCTACATCCATTTCCGGCTGGGCTTGGGCTATTCTAGCGAATCCACAGGAGTCCCCTAAAGAACAAGTAAGAGACGAAGCAAATAATACCCCAGTCACCGTATCACCAACTATTACTCCATCACGTTCAGATACTGAAAGTCCGAGAAACATTAAACTGCAAAATACTCTAACCGCAGATATGGAAACCGATGACATCACTAACAATGATGAAACCATCTTAGAAATACATGCTGAGGAAGACATGGATACTGCACGACCCACTTTCCCGAGAAAAGATAAAATAAAATTGGAACGCCAAAAACAGATTGGCTCTAAAAAACAGTCAGAAATACTTTCTACTTCAGAAGCTAAATAATGGATCAGTTGATTCAATGGAATTGTAGAGGCCTCTGTAGCGATATAGACGATATTCACAACTTGATAAATCAGCATCATTCAGTAGGCATCTGTCTACAAGAAACGAATCTCTCTCCACAAGTAACACTTTCAGTTAAAAACTATTGTTCAGGCAAGACAGGATCTCTGCCCATGAGTCACATGGTGGTGTAGCTATATTGATTGACAGTAAAATCCCATCCAGACGTATTCCTGTACAAAGCACTTTAGAAGTAGTTACAGTATGCCTCGCTCTTGGCACAACGCTTACTCTTGTATCCATATATATCTCACCAAATCAGAACTGCTCGATAACTGAACTAGATGATCTTATCTTACAACTACCTTCTCCTTTCTGCATATTGGTTTATTTTAATGCGCATCACCAGTTATGGGGATCTTTACATACAGACAACCAGAGACGCACGATAGAGGCTTTTCTTGTAAAGCATAATATCACAGGGGAACAGGTATCCTGTGTGTTATCAGACACTCAGCCTAAAACACTGATGGATCCAATATCTCTCTATTACAGAAGATTTAGGAGAAGTCCGGTTGGCATGCCTCCCTAAAATCCACTCATGCACACCTTCTCGATGGTAAGCCCTGTTACGTCACTTAGGTGGCAACGAACGTGTAGAGTGGTTCTCTTCAAGACGCCTGGTCAGCGTGAAGAGGAAAAGACCAAACCCTCCAGCAATGAGAGCACAACAATACAAATGGCCCTCAGTCCCCAGCAGCTTTCACTCTCCCTCTTGCGGCAGCGAGAGGATCAGAGTGGAAGCAGAGGGTGCTAAGAATCTCTGGGTACGACCAGGCTGCCATGAACGGAAATTGAACTTGGCCTGTTATAACGTACGATCACTCATCGGTGAAGACAGGATATTAGAGCTGGAAAAGGAATTAGAAAATGTGAATTGGAATATTATCGGTTTGGCTGAAACAAGAAGAAGAAATGAATCACTTATAAGTTTATCAAGTGGAAATCTGCTGTACACCAATGGAAACAGTGAAAGGAGTGAAGGTGGAGTTGGGTTTCTGGTCCATAAAGATTTTAAAAACAACATTTTGGAATTCAAAAGTACACACCAAGGGTGTCAAGACTAATACTCAAGATTTCTAAGAGGTACAAGCTAAAGATTATAATGATTTATGCACCAACATCGAGCCATGATGATGAAGAGGTTGAAGAAATGTACACTGAAATTGAGAGTCTTCTAGATGAGCAGAAAACCCACTACACTATTATTATGGGGGACTTCAATGCTAAGGTTGGAAAAAGGCAAAACAGCGCAGAAAGAGGAACTATAGGAAATTTTGGAATTGGTGAAAGAAATAAAAGAGGTGAAAGACTTGTGGAATTTGCAGAATCTCAAGGGATGTCAGTAATGAACACTTTTTTCAAGAAAAGGGTGAACAGAAAGTGGACATGGAAGAGTCCAAATGGATTAACAACTAATGAAATCGACTTCATCCTCACTAACAGAAGATATATTGTGACTGATGTTACCGTCCTGAATAAGGTAAATGTTGGAAGTGATCACAATGGTAAGGTGTACCCTTGATATAGATGTATGAAAGGAAAGGAAAAAACTGACTCGAGTAAATAATACAAAGGTCTTTGAGATAACAGAAGAGGAGAAAAAGCAGTATGTACTGGAACTTAAGAACAAGTATGAGCTTCTGCAGACTGCTGAGGACCAAGATATCGACGAGGAATATTACAACTTTTTGAAAGTGATAGAGCCAAAGAAACCTATAGGGAAACAGAAATCCAAAGAAGAAAAAATTAGTCAAGAAACACTTGTCATGATGAACCAAAGACGACAAATGAAGAGCAAGGAAAATACTGACAGGGAGAAAATTGAGTATACTGAGTTATGCAAAGCCATTAGAAAGAGACTCAGAGAGGACATAAGAAGATTTAACACAAGAAAAGTAGAAAAGGATTAAGGGAAAACAAAGGATTTAAATCAGCAGCCATGAGCAGTAATACAGAAAGACAAATGATACTGAAACTGAAGAATAGCGATGGTGTACTTATAAACAGCAGAGAAGGCATAATTCAAATAGCAGAAGACTACTATAGAGAATTATACAAGGAGCGAGGGAATGATACCAGCAGTGAGGAAGATGGATTGCAAAGTAGCAACACATACGACATACCCGATATTCTTCCTGATGAGGTAGAACATGCATTGAAGAAAATGAAGAATCGGAAAGCCCCGGGGGAAGATGAAGTTACTGTAGAGTTGTTAAAATTGGGAGGAAGAGACATAACACAAAAACTGGCAAGGCTCTTCACAAAGTGCATTAGAAAAGGTGCGATGCCTAAGCAGTGGAATAATGCAATCATAGTTTTGCTGCATAAGAAAGGAGGTAAATCAGAAATTGGAAATTATAGACCAATTAGCTTGTTATCCCATATCTACAAGTTGTTCACAAGGGTCATTACTAACAGATTAGAAAGAATACTTGATGAGAATCAACCGAAAGAGCAAGCTGGCTTTAGGACAGGATTCTCAACTATGGATCACCTTCACGTAATATCACAGCTAATGGAGAAAGCAAATGAATATAAAACACCATTATGCCTGGCATTTGTGGATTATGAAAAGGCATTTGACTCCATACAGCATAAGGCAATGTTTCGGGCACTGGAAAGACAAGGCATAGATACTCCATATATTATGATTTTGAAGAAAATATATGAGAGCGCTACATCCTTTATTAGACTAGACAAAGACAGTAGCAAATTTAAAATCGAGAAAGGAGTTCGACAAGGAGACACAATATCTCCAAAGCTGTTTACTGCTGCCCTGGAGGAAGCTTTCAGAAGATTAGACTGGTCGCAGAAAGGAGTCAATGTGAACGGAGAGTACCTAAACCATTTACGATTTGCAGATGACATTGTGGTCATAAGCCACGATCCCAAAGAATTAGAGGAAAATCTTAATCAGTTATGCACAGTTAGTAAGGATTTTGGACTAAAGATGAATATGGCTAAAACAAAAGTAATGATGAACAAGTATGCCACGGAAAGGGAAATAATGATTGAAGGAGCAGTAATTGAAAAGGTGGAGTCATATACTTATCTGGGACAAGTTATTAGCTGTAATATTGATAAATGGCTGGAAGTCAAGAGAAGAATAAATTTTGGATGGATAGCATTCAGGAAATATAGTCACATACTGAAGAGCAAGAACTAAAGAACTGAAGAGCTATATCCCAGTTTGTCTGAAACGTAAAATAATGAATCAATGTATACTCCCCACCATGACTTATGGAAGTGAAACTTGGGCACTCACCAAAAGAATGGAAGAGAAGCTAAGAACTACACAGCGAAGAATGGAACGAATTATATTGGGAATCAGACTGTTAGATAAGAAGAGAAACACATGGATTAGGCAGCAAACTCAAGTAAAGGACATTCTTATCAAAACTAAAGAACTAAAATGGTCTTGGGCAGGACACATAGCTCGAAGACATGATGACAGATGGACTTAGAAAATAACAGAATGGTACCCAAGAGGAGCTAGAAGAAAACCTGGAAGACAAAGGCGGAGATGGATAGATGAAATTCATGAGTTTTTGAGTAGTAAATGGATGGCCAGTGCTCAAAACAGAAGGAACTGGAAAGTTGCTGGAGAGGCCTTCATCCTGCAGTGGATTGAAAATGGCTGATGATGATGATGATGATGATAATATCACACTGCTGAACACAGACTCCGACACCTATGTCCATTTTCCAACAGGCTCAACTTTTGCTGTAGATCTGTCATTATGCTCACCAATGTTATTTCCAGACTTCGATTGGAGAATTTCAGAAAATCCATTGAACAGTGACCATTTTCCTATAATCTGTAAGCTCTGCACAAGAAGAAACTTACCAGTAAGTGGTCGAACTAAGTGAACATTCCCAAAAGCTGACTGGAATAAATATGCATCAAGCATTACACTAGATGATGATATTATCCATCATCACTCCATAGATGACGCCGTTAAACACATCACAGAACAAATGTTGGTGGCAGCTGCTACTACATTCCTAAAACTTCAATTAAAGGATTCAAACACAAAAATCACTGGTGGAATTCGGCATGTAACACTGCTAAGGGGGAAAAGAACAAGGCATGGAATCAGTTCCGGAAAAATACAATCACAGAACAAATGTTGGCAGCAGCTGCTACTACATTCCTAAAACTTCAATTAAAGGATTCAAACACAAAAATCACTGGTGGAATTCGGCATGTAACACTGCTAAGGGGGAAAAGAACAAGGCATGGAATCAGTTCCGGAAAAATCCAACCACTGCCAATCTGATTATCTACAAGAAACTTAAAGCCCAGGCCCGTTACGTCTGACGAAAAGCTCCAAAAGAGTCTTGGATTCGTTTTGCTTCATCTGTCACTAAAGACAAGTGCAGGACTGATCTGGCAGAAAATAAGATGCCTTACTGGAAAGTCTTCATCAATTCCTTCCTCAATCATCGTCTATAAAGGACAAGAGGTAACCCTTCCCGAGAATATTGCAAACATCTTCACAGAATCTTTTGCTCATCATTCTGCATCAACCGCATATGATCCAACTTTCCTAAAAGCCAAATCAATAGCTGAAAAATGTAAAATAAATTTCAGAACGAAGCTAGCCCTCTCTTATAATGAACCACTTACTGTGTATGAATTAGAAGAATCTTTAAAAAAATCAGCCAATAGTGCACATGCTCCAGACGGCATATACTACTTAATGTTAAAGAATCTAAATGAGAGAACTCATTACTCTCTCCTAAAACTTTTCAACCGAATATTTGTCTTAAATTACTTTCCCCTATCCTGGTGACATTCTGTAGTTCTACCCATTCCAAAACCAGGAAAAGACCAATCAGACCCACATAATTATAGACCAATCTCACTTACTAGCTGCTTAGGTAAGACTTTGGAAAAAATGGTACATCATCGCCTCACCTGGTATCTGGAAACTCAAACTACTGTGAACAACGATCAGTTTGGATTTCGTAAAAACAAATCTACCTTTGACCTTATGATAAAGGCTGAGGCAAATGTGCGAAATGTGGCAAATGTGCGAAGCTTAGATATAGAGAAAGCCTTTGAAACTACATGGCGTCATGGCATCCTTTGTGACCTACATGCCCTGGGACTAAGAGGACATTTACCAGCATTAATTCAGAGCTTTCTCAAATATCGAACTCTCCAGGTCTGTCATCGAGGTACACTCTCCAAAATCTACATACAGGAGGAAGGAGTCCCACAAGGGTCAGTCCTTAGTGCCACACTCTTCTCAGTTAGAATACACACTCTAACAACAACCATACCAAATTCAGTAGAAACTTATCTTTATGCCGATGACCTCACTATATCCAGTCACTCACAAAATATGTACTCTATTGAAAGGAAACTCCAACTATCAATAAATAAAAAAATACAAACGTGGATGTCACAAAATGGTTACAGACTGTCACCAGAGAAAACTGTTGCTATACATTTCTGCAAGAAGCGAAAACTGCACCCTGATCCTGAATTGCACCTGGGAAATCATGCTATTCCAGTCGATGACATATTAGATTCTTAGGTTTAATATTAGATAAGAAATTAAACTTCCTGAAACAAATACATGTATGAACTATTTGTTTGAAGAAAACGAATATCCTTAGATTGCTTTCTGTGATGTTATGGAGAGCTGACCGACTCTCCCTTCTTCACCTGTATAAAACTATAATCCGATCCAGACTAGACTATGGTGCACCCGTATATGACTCAGCTAGAAAATCAGCATTACAGTCTCTAAATACCATTCAACGTAATGCACTTAGAATAGCTCTAGGTGCCTTCCGAACATCGCCAGTCCAGAGTCTTTATATTGATGCACATGAACCTCCATTATCGTTTCGGAGACAGATGCTGCTGCTTATGTACGCAGCCAAACTTCAGAGATTGCCTTCACATCCCATCTGGCCTTATATGTTTACTCCATCTTTCCAAAATTTATACAGAAATAAACCAAATGAAAATAAACCTGCTGAAATCAGATTGAAGAATGTTGCACATAATTGGAGTGTCCAACTAGACAATATCCACCCAGACAGGAGAAATGGAGCCTCCATGGTCCACTTTCAAACCTTTATTTGATGAATTCTTTCAAAAGTGGGGAAAACAGGCATTGGACAATCAAAATATACAGCAGCTACAGTCAACTCATGCATCAGCAAACACACACTGTCTGCAAATATATACTGATGGATCCAAATCTGATACAGATGTAGGTGCTGCAGTAGTTCTTCCCGCTTGTGCAATCTCCAAAAAACTTTTCCCAAGTTGCAGTATTAACACCGCTGAACTCCATGCAATAAAAATGGCTATCAAACATGTCAACAACAGGTCTAATGAAGAAATTATTATCTACACCGATTCCCCGAGTGCAGTAACTTCTCTACAACATAAATGTCTGAACTCTCATCCTATTCTGAAAGAAATCAGGGCACAGTTAATTAATCTCACAGAGCATAACACAGAGGTAAGGTTCTGCTGGATTCCCAGGCATGCTGGAATCCAGGGAAATGAGAAAGCAGATCAAGCAGCAAAAAATCCAGTCAACCCCGTGTCTTCACTTGCCTCGATTCCTTATATGGACTGTAAACTCATCATAAAACAGTTATGTATTGACCAATGGACATCAGTATGGCAGCAACAGACCCATAATAAACTTTTACAAATAAAGCAAAAGCCACAATACTGGAAGTCTAGTTCACGATTAAATAGATGAGAAGAGGTTGTCCTTGCAAGGACACGCATTGGGCATTCCCATCTCACCCACCTCCATTTGTTGACAGGGGATGAACCTCCTCACTGTCATCATTGTTCCGCCCTACTTACAATGAAACACATTCTCCTCGAGTGTCCCTACAATCATGCTGCTCGATTAACAAATTTTAAATCGGTTTTAACCCAAAACAGTTCATTAGAGATGAACCATATTCTCAGTGATGACGCAGATTTATCTGATTTATTTAATTTTTTAAAACAAATTCATTTACATGAACTTATCTGACACATGACTGGAAAAAAAAATCATTTACACAATTACTGTGACAAGCACAATTTGGCCTTGTTGCCCTTGTGCCAATAAACTTCCATTTAAACCAACCAACCAACCCAGCCATATGTTAATGATTCATCACCAATAGTGGTAGAAAACCAATTTATAATTTTGTTTTTAAATTAATTTTAAAAATTATTCCTTTTTTAATATTATTTGTACTTTGTAATTTATGGAGTCAGCTTTAAGTTTGAGTTGTCAAATATTATTTTCTCATATTTTTTTTCTATTACATAGCTTTGCTGGTTCATGACTGTATCTGCTTATTATTTGTATAGTGTCGGGGCTATAGCTAGTCAACTCAGTTTCTTCTGGGTTGAAAAGTTATAATACATTGACGAAGATTCTGCCATGCAAGGCACAAACTTTGCTGAACATTTCTCACATTCCCAAAATTTTGTGTTAAAATCGATTGACATAAACCCATAAGAAATTTCACTAGAAACTCTGCAGATAGATAAATGTCAGTCACTTTTGATCAGATCACAGATCATGAGTGAATGAATTATTAATGATTTTTGAAATTGAAAGGTGGTCAGAGTGAAGTGGCTCTCTTTAAACTTTGTGAACCACTTAAAATTCTTCAAACTATTGTAAAGTGTTGAAAAGTGTTTGAATGACACATAACATCTCCTTTGTGGCTTTGCTGGCCTGAACTGTATCTGCTTATTGGTTGTGTAGTGTCAGGGCTATAGCTACTCAACTCAATCTCTTCTGGATTGAGAAGGGATATTTGCATTTCCTTCCTTCTCCATGAATATCTTTAGCTTGTTAGTTCATATTACACGTTTTTCTTCTGTAATTTTACATATATATATATATATATATATCCTAATTTTTACTTTGTTATTTTAGTGTGGCAATCCATTCATTTTTACCTGATAATAAGATTCCATATGGGATACAGAAACATTGGTCTGTAATTGATAGTACTTGGATTAGGTGTAAATGATTCATATATATTAACATGAAGCTTTTTATTTAAAGTTCCCCTTCTCACAATACATCTAAAGTTTTAATTTAAGTTTATAATTTAAATATTTTAAATATTTTTGTATGAAATATTTTTTTTATTATTGATACTTTGTTTTCTTTATATTGTTATTCTGCTCCTTTTAGAATTGCAGAATATACGGTTCATGTAAAAGAATATCCATATTACTTAGAAAAGACCCCCAATCCTGATTCTGGTGAGTATTTTATTTATCTTACTATGGATGTGGATTAATAATAAATTTATAGGTTCATCACTATAAATATTACTTTCATTACCATGACTCATGGTAATGAGTCATGGTAATGCATCTGTTAGAAGTTTAAAATTTTTATAGTTACACACTTTTACATTTGAGTAATTTTCTTTTATTGAATTGGAAAACTACACTAAGGAAATATTTACCTATTTATAATTTCTGAAAAATTTTAAAGACTTGCTGATAGAATTTTTATCCATTGGTACTTAAATTATAATAGCATCAGTAACTCTTGAAGTTTTTGTTTTATCTCTTCCCTCACTACAATGATTCTTTTGACCCCCAAGAATTACAAAAATAAGCATTAGCTTAGAAAAAGAATAGCATGAATGCCTTTGAAGTGGTTTTGTTCAAAATTTATCTTTTACAAGAGAAACTGGATGTATTTGATTTTACTCAGGAGTAACTTGCTTAAGCAACCAAAACAGTCCAGGTGTTAATCAATGTTAGGCAATTTTTTAGTGTGCTCTTATTAGTAATATTCATTGGAAGATATTTAGTGTTGTTGTTAGCTTCATTGGAAAATGTTTGCTTACTTATAAAATACAGTTTTGTCCGTAACAAAAACTGTTTACAAATTAAACACGAGGTTAACAAGTTAGTTAGTGTATGCACTGTGTTGTTATATTTCAGGTGCATTTGATCTCTTAAATTAATTGAATCGCAACATTTGCTCTGTGACATAATTAATAAAAAAATAGCAACTTTACTTCAGATCCTTCAGATTGTAGTATGCTGATACTACAATCTGAGGAATTAAATTTATATCTCCTGATGTGTGTTATTCAAGAATGAGTAAGGATGCAAGCAGCATTTAGTTCATTCAGTCCATTTAAAGCTTTAAATATTCAATCAATCCTGCCTCCTCATGCTTAGATTCCAGGCACTGCAGTTTTCAGAACTGAAATTTTTCATGGTAAGAATATCCCTTTTCAGTCTTGACTAATCTTGTTGCTCTTCTCTGCATCATTCCAACAATTTGTATCCTTCCTAAAATGAGTCTTCTAGACCTGTGTGTAGTATTCCAATGTGGCATAGCCATTACCTTGTGCAAAGGGATAATCACCTCATCCTGCTGGCAGCATTCCTCTATATTATTGACAGAACTTGATTAGCTAACCTAGAACTTGTCTGCACTGCTCAGAGAACTTAATGTCGGACAACGATTATTCCTAGATCTCTTTCATTCATTGCTACCTTGAGTGTGAGAATCTAGCCATTGTATAATTCCAGGCATTGCAGTTTGCAGAACTGAAATTTTTCATGGTAAGAATATCCTTTTTCCTTGGCAAAGTATAAAATAATTTTTTTCATAGATTGCCTAGTTATTCTATACAATGCCTTAGCAAAGTATGAGACCCCCTCACCCATAGATGCATGTCTTGGAAAGCTAAAATCACTATGATTTTAGCTTTCCAATTGACTGTGATTCACTTACTTATGTAAGTGAATCACAGTCCCTGGTTGGTGTTTATACAACAGCATATGGGGAAATGTTACTCCTTCTATCCCCCCTCATGGGAGAAATACTATTTCCCCCCATATGCTGTTGTATAAAAGTTGGGAATGTTATCACACTTACATGATAGTATCATAGGGCAATTAAAAATTTTATTTATTTCCTACTGATTCACTTAAGTTGTCAATTCATATTCCATCTGATTCATTTACAGCAAGATATGGAGAGTAGTTTCCCTCCCCTATACCCTTGCATAAAAGTTGGGAACTGTGTTCATTTACAAGTAGCATACAGGGATGAAAGAAAATTTTATTTTATGCTGATTCATTTAGGTTGTCAATTAATGTTCCATCTAATTTGTTTACAGCAAGATATGGTGGGGATAGTATATCCCCTGTGTTGTGCCCTTGTATAAAAGTTTGGAACTGTGACTAATCTTGTTGTTCTATTCATAGCCCTATTCACTTATGTAAATGAATAAGGCTATGAATACTACTACTCTAAAGTGAAACAGTATGGAAGAAGAAGAAGAGTTTATTTCATGCTGATTAACTTTAGAGTAGTAGCATTTTTATCCTTTGCCCTTTTATAAAAATAGGGAAATGTCATTCACTTCCCTACTCATGCAGGTAACTATCCAGCTGACCTTAGAATTTCTTCAAACTGTCAGCCTCAATTACTTGTTCCAATAATCGACAACTTGCTAGCTAAATGAAAGCTAAACCGCTAAACGCTTCCCCTTTAATTTGAATTCATAGCCCCTTGTTCTGAAATTCTTTGTAACAGTGAAAATTCCACTTTCTTTCATTTTACTAACCCCTCTCAGAGCCTTATAAACTGCAGTCTGGTTCCCTCTAAGTGCCTGGTTGTTGAGTTCTGTAGCCCACACAGTAAAGCCTTTCCTTGTACACTCACTCTTTTGCTAATCTCATGATGGGAGTTGCCTTTCTTTGGACCCTTTCAAGAAGCTCATTGTCTTTTTTCAGATGAAGTCTCCATATTTGGATGCAATATTTAAAATGTGGTCTTATAATTGCCTTGTACAGTAGAATTATGACCTCTCTATCTCTACAGGATATTGTTCAATAAATTATTAGCATTAGTAGAGGCATTTGATGCAAGAAAGCAAGCTTATGCAGCATCAGCCCAAAAAAAAAAAAAAAAAACCCACTTCCATTTCACCCCTCTGTTCGTTCAAAATACCTGTCCAGCTGAGCCTTAAACTTATTTAGGCTATCAACCTCCACCACAAGGGATGGAAGTCTGTTCCACCAACCAACCACCCGCTGGCTAAAGGAAAATTTCCGCATGTCTATCCTACATCTGTCTTTCCTCAATTTGAATTTATGGCCTCTCAGGAGATTTTTCTGAGCTAGAGGAAGAATCCCATCAGCATTGAGCATGCTTAAACCATTCAAGGCTTTATACACCTCTATCAGATCACCTCGCTGGTGCCTAGTCTCCAGACACTGTAATTTGCAAAACTTAAGCCTTTCTTCGTAAGAGCACCCCTTTGTTCCATTCACTAATCTTGTCCCCCTTCTCTGTACTCGTTCCAGCAGCTCTACATCCTTCTTGAAATGAGGCCTCCAGACCTGTATACAGTACTCTAGGTGTGGCCTGACCATTGCCTTATACAATGGAATAATCACCTCCTTATCCCTGCTGGAAAAATTCCTATATATCATTGACAATACTCCATGAGCTACTCTTGCAGCCCGTCTGCACTGCTCAGAGAACTTCATATCTGCCTGCATAATCACCCCCAAATCCCTTTCATTCTCTACCGCTGTCAGTGTAGTACCACAGAGTTGATACGTTGCTCTGGGGTTGCTGTTTCCCATGTGTAGTACTTTACATTTGTCAATGTTAAACTTCATTTGCCACCTTTCAGCCCATCTGCTTAACCTTTCCAGATCCTGTTGCAGCAGCATAGTATCAGTAGTGTCCTTGACAACCCTGCTGCCAACCTTTGTATCGTCTGCAAACTTGGACATTAAGCTTGATATACCATCATCAATATCATTTATAAATACAGAAAACAATAATGGACCCAACACTGAGCCCTGAGGGACTCCACTAATAACATTAGTCCACGATGAGCAGTGTCCATTGATTACCACTCTCTGTCTTCTCCCCCTCAACCACCCCCTATCCATAGCAGCAACTTGCCTCCAATGTCACACTGCTCCAATTTGTGTAGCAGTCTTCCATGTGCAACAGTATTGCGCCTCCATAGCCAGGTGGGAAGGAGCAGCAGTGCGTAGCACACGCTTCTTGATTAGACCGGGGTTCGAGCCCGTCACCACCAAATACGGAGCATGCGGAAAGGTCAGGGAATGACCACCGCATATTCCGGAGCAATATGGCCTTAGTTGCTAATGCTCCTAAAAACCAAATAACAACAACAACAGCAACAGTATCAAAAGCCTTTCTAAGATCCAAGTATATAATATCAAAGTTATTCCTTGCATCCAGTTCTTTTCTGACTGCATCATAGTATCCAATCAAGTTGGTCAGGCAAGACTTCCCCTTAACAAAACCATGCTGTGTCTGAGCTATAACTGAAGTCTTGTCTAAATGATCCTGCAGTGCTTCTTTAACCAGTGCCTCCATTAATTTTCCTGGAACAGAAGTTAAGCTCACAGGTCTATAATCACTTGTGTCAGCCTTTGATCCTCCTTTGTGAATTGGGGTTACATTTGCATCTGCCAGTGGCTACTGTCAATCTATTGGTCTTTGTCTTTCCCCAAGCTAGCAGTTTTCCGACCCACCTAACGCTGCCTCGATAGCATCAGCAAATATTCTTGCACCCTTTCTATTTAAGTGTATCCCATCCCTGTAGAAGCAATCTCTCCTGTTAACAAGTACAGCAGTCCAGGCTGAAAAAAATTCTACCCCTTGAGCCTTGCACAATCTTTCCAGGGCCGAATTGATCGAAAAGGCTCTCATCATATACTCCCTCCTATCGTGTCTGGGCAGAATTGCAGACACTTTCAAATTCAACCCTAATTCTCGGCTTTTGTTCAACAGTGACCTGTACTTGTTAAGTAATTCTGCCGGTCTCCTACTCTTAATATTATTAGTGCCAACGTGTACAACTATATCACCTTTTGTGCCCTTAAAAGATGATATCCGCTCTACAACGTCATCAACCTTTGCCCCTGGCAGACACACCCTGGTCCTGTTCCAAAATTATTGATAGAATGTCATGGGCTTTCCTGGCTGCTTTTTTTCACTGCTCAGAAAACTTCATATCTGGTCGTATCGTAACTCCCAGATCCATTTTTTCCTCTGCTGTTTTTAATTCAACTCCACCAAGTGCATCAAATTAACTTATAAGTTAATTTGACAACTTATTCCTCATGTGCAAGACCTTGCATTTTGTTACATTAAAACACAGCTGCCACTTTTCTGACTATTCTTGAAGCCTTTTCAAGTCATCATGAAGGAATGATGCTTGGCAGCGATCATTAATGACTCTCCAAATCTTTATGGCATCTGCAAATTTTAACATCACATTCTTTATCCCTTTGTCAGTATTGTTTCTGAAAATCAGAAACAATATTGATCCAAGAACCGATCCTTGGGGGACCCAGTTCTGATATAACACCAATCTAAAGAATATCCATTAATCAGAACCTGTACCTTCTGCCCTGCAGCCACCCAGCAATCCATCTTAGAATCATTCCAGTAATCTCAGCATGTTCCAGTTTACACAATAATATCTCATGAGTCAAATGTTTTGCTAAAATCAAAATAAACAATGCCGAAATTGTTCCCTACATCTAGCTAATGAGTAAAAATGTCAAAATAGCTTACCAGGTTAGTTAAACATGATTTGTTTTCCTTTAATATTCCAATTCCCTTAACAAAGCCAAGTTGTGTGTTCTTCAGAATGCCATATCTATCTAAATGTCTCTGGATTGTACTATTAATCATTGCCTCTAAGGTTTTTCTTACCACCAAAGTCAGAGTTGGGGCTTAGAGGGGAACAGGTATTCTGTGTGTTATCAGACACTCAGTCTAAAACAATAATGGACCCAATATCTTTCTATTATAGAAGGCGCCTCCGTAGCCAGGTGGGAAGGAGCAGCAGTGCGTAGCACACGCTTCTTGATTAGACCGGGGTTCGAGCCCGTCACCACCAAATACGGAGGATGCGGAAAGGTCAGGGAATGACCACCGCATATTCCCGGAGCAATATGGCCTTAGTTGCTAATGCTCCTAAAAACCAAACAACAACAACAACAACAACTATTATAGAAGATTTAGGAGAAGTCCAGTTAGCCTGCCTCCCTGATATCCACTCATGCACACCTTCTTGATGGTAAGTACTGTTAGGTCACTTAAGTGGCAACGAATGTGTAGAGTGGTTCTATTCAAGATGGGTGGTCAAAGTGAAGAGGAAAAGACCAAACCCTACAGCATATGACAGCACGACGAAACAAATGGCCCTCAGTCTCCAGCGGCTTTCACTCACCCTCTTATGGCAGCAAGAAGATCAGAGTGGAAGCTGAAGGTGTTAAGGATCTCTGGGTATGACCAGGCTGCCAGGCATGGAAACTGAACATGGCCTGTTACAACATAAGATCGCTCATTGGTGAAGACAGGATATTAGAGCTAGAAATGGAATTAGAAAATGTGAATTGGAATATCATCGGTTTGGCTGAAACAAGAAGAAAGAATGAATCACTTATAAGTTTATCAAGTGGAAATCTGCTGTACACCAATGGAAACAATGAAAGGAGTGAAGGTGGAGTACGGTTTCTGGTCCATAAAGATTAACATTAGTAGAGGCATATGATGCAAGAAAGCAAGCTTATGCAGCATCAGCCAAAAAAAAAAAAAAAAAAAAAAACACGCTCCCATTTCACCCCTCCATTCGTTCCAAGTACTTGTCTAGCTTAGCCTTAAATTTATTTAGCCTATCAACTTCCACAACAAAGGATGGAAGTCTGTTCCACCAACCAACCAATCGCTGGCTAAAGGCAAACTTCCCCACATCTATCCTACATCTGTCTTTTCTCAATTTGAATTTATGCCCTCTGAAATGATTATTCTGAGCAAGAGGACTGACAGTAGTAGAAAATGAAAAGGACCTGGAGGTAAGTGTGCAGGCAGATATGAAGTTTTCTCAGCAGTGCAGATGGTCTGCAAGAGTAGCTCATTGTGTCTTGCGAATGATATACAGGAATTTTTCCAGCAGGAATAAGGAGGTGATTATTCCCTTGTATAAGGCAATGGTCAGGACACATTTTAGAATCATTGAGATTCACATCTTAGAATCATTGAACCTTGAGTACTGCATACAGGTCTGGAGGCCTCATTTCAAGAAGGATGTAGAGCTGCTGAAACGAGTACAGGGAAGGGCAACAAGGTTAGTGAATGGAACAAAGGGTTGCTCTTACGAAGAAAGGCTTAAGTTTTGCAAATTACAGTTTCTGGAGACTAAGCACCGGCGAGGTGGTCTGATAGAGGTTTATAAAGGGTTTGAGCATGCTCAATGCTGATGGGATTCTGCCTCTTGCTCAGAATAATCGCCTCAGAGGGCATAAATTCAAATTGAGGAAAGACAGATGTAGGATAGATGTGCGGAAATTTGCCTTTAGCCGGCGGGTAGTTCGTTGCTGGAACAGACTTCCATCCTTTGTTGTGGAAGTTGATAGCCTAAATAAATTTAAGGCTCAGCTGGACAGGTATTTCAAATGAATGGAGGGGTGAAATGGGAGTTTTTTTTTTTTTTTTTTTTTTTGGCACATGCTGCATAAGCTTGCTTTCTTGTATCATATGCCTCTACTAATGCTAATGCTAATTCCATCAGCATTGAGCATGGTCAAACCATTCAAGTCTTTATACACCTCAATCAGATCATTTGCACATCTCCAGTCCATGGGTACCTCCCTTGAGTCCAAAGAAGCTCTCATAATTCATAATAAAAGTTGGCAGGGTTGTTAAGTGTCCTTAACAACCCTGCCAACTTTTGTATCGTCTGCAAACTTGGACATTAAGCTTGATATAGCATCATACCTTGATATACCTGGATAGATTCCGTCCACCCCGGGTGCCTTTTTTGTTTATCTTCAACAATTTCTCCTCCACTTTCCTCTCAGTTATTACAAAATCATCCAGATCACTGCCAGAGTTCAACTCACCTCTGCATTCCCCTCCCTCATGGGTGAATGCTAATGCAAAATACTCATTTAGCATTAGCATTAGTAGAGGCATATGATGCAAGAAAGCAAGCTTATGCAGCATCAGCCAGAAAAAAAAAAAAAAAAACTTCCACTTCACCCCTTCGTTCGTTTGAAATATCTGCCCAGCTGAGCCTTAAATTTATTTAGGCTATCAACTTCCACAACAAGGGATGGAAGTCAGTTCCACCAACCAACTACCCGCTGGCTAAAGGCAAATTTCCGGACATCTATCCTACATCTGTCTTTCCTCAATTTGAATTTATGCCCTCTCAGGTGATTATTGTGAAAAAGAGGCAGAATCCCATCAGCATTGAGCATGCTCAAACCATTCAAGGCTCTATACACCTCTATCAGATCACCTCGCCAGTGCATAGTCTCCAGACACTGTAATTTTCAAAACTTAAGCCTTTCTTCGTAAGAGCACCCCCTTTGTTCCATTCACTAACCTTGTTGCCCTTCTCTGTACTCATTCCAGCAGCTCTACATCCTTCTTGAAATGAGGCCTCCAGACCTCTATACAGTACTCAAGGTGTGGCCTGACCATTGCCTTATACAAGGGAATAATCACCTCCTTATACCTGCTAGAAAAATTCCTGTATATCATTGATAAGACACCATGAGCTACTCTTGCAGCCCATCTGCACTGCTCAGAGAACTTCATATCTGCCTGCACAATTACCCCCAGGTCCTTTTCATTCTCGACCACTGTCAGTGTAGTACCACAGAGTTGATACGTTGCTCTCGGGTTGCTGTTTCCCACAATAAGGGATGGAAGTTTAACAAATGAAGTTTAACATTTGTCAATGTTAAACTTCATTTCCCACCTCTCAGCCCATCTGCTCAACCTTTCCAGATCCTGTTGCAGCAGCATAGCATCAGTAGTGTCCTTAACAACCCTGCCAACTTTTGTATTGTCTACAAACTTGGATATTAAGCTTGATATACCATCATCAATATTATTTATAAATACAGAAAACAATAATGGACCTAACACTGAATCCTGAGGGACTCCACTGATAACATTAGTCCATGATGAGCAGTGTCCATTGATTACCACTCTCTGCCTTCTCCCCCCTGAACCACCCCTTTATCCATAGCAGCAATTTGCCTCCAATGCCACACTGCTCCAATTTGTGCAGTAGTCTTCCATGCACAACAGTATCAAAAGCCTTTCTAAGATCCAAGTATATCAAAGTTATTTCCTGCATCCAGTTCTTTTGTGACTGCATTATAGTATCCAATCAATTGCACATCTCCAGTCCATTTAGTTTGTTAGCAATCTGAGTAGGATCATCAGAGAACCACCAATATTAGCATTAGCATTAGTAGAGGCATTTGATGCAAGAAAGCAAGCTTATGCAGCATCAGCCAAAAAAAAAAAAAAAAAAAAACCACTTCACCCCTCTGTTCGTTCAAAATACCTGTCCAGCTGAGCCTTAAACTCATTTAGGCTATAAACCTCCACTACAAGGGATGGAAGTCTGTTCCACCAATCAACCACCCGCTGGCTAAAGGCAAATTTCCGCACGTCTATCCTACATCTGTCTTTCCTCAATTTGAATTTATGCCGTCTCAGGTGATTATTCTGAGCTAGAGGAAGAATCCCATCAGCATTGAGCATGCTCAAACCATTCAAGGCTTTATACACCTCTATCAGATCACCTCGATGGTGCCTAGTCTCCAGACACTGTAATTTGCAAAACTTAAGCCTTTCTTCGTAAGAGAACCCCTTTGTTCCATTCACTAATCTTGTTGCCCTTCTCTGTACTCATTCCAGCAGCTCTACATCCTTCTTGAAATGAGGCCTCCAGACCTGTATACAGTAGTCTAGGTGTGGCCTGACCATTGCCTTATACAAGGGAATAATCACCTCCTTATCCCTGCTGGAAAAATTCCTGTATATCATCGACAATACACCATGAGCTACTCCTGCAGCCTGTCTGCACTGCTCAGAAAACTTCATATCTGCCTTCACAACCACCCCCAGGTCCCTTTCACCGGCGAGGTGATCTGATAGAGGTTTATAAAGCCTTGCAGTGGACCAATCTGATTCATCACTTTCCTTCTAGAGTTTACATAGATAAAGAACTCTTTGTTGTTTTTCTTTGCATCCTTTGCCAAGGATTTCTCATAATATGCCTTTGCCTGCCTAATCTCCTTTGTGACTTGGTTAAAGACCACCTTCTATCTAACATAAGCTTCCATGTCACCCATTAATTATATGTATCCCATGCATTTTTCTTCTCTGCCACATGTCTCATTAGTTCATCTGACATCCATTTAGGCCTAAACCTTGAACAATATTTCTTATTTGGTATGTAAAGCCTAGTAGCTTCCAAGATAAATTCTTTGAATGCTTCCCATTTTGAATTTGCTGTTGGTAACGTTATCAGTTGGTCCCACCGTATAGAATTTAAATACTGTCTCAGACCACCATAGTCACCTTTATGAAAGCAAAAACCTTATCTTTACTCCTGATGGTAGTTACCTATTTGTGTAAATTCCACTTCAGCACACTGTGATCACTGCCACCTAGTGGTTCCTTTATCTGCAGATTCTTGCTGCATGAAGAATCACTACTGATAATCAGATCAAGAGTATTATTCCCTCTATTTGCCTCCCGAACATGCTGATTTAGAAAACAATCATCCAATAAATCCACAAAAGCCTTGCAAGTGTGTGTGTGAGTGACCAACCCACAAATTCCAGTCAATTTGAGAAATTAAAATTCCTCATTATAAAACTCTCTGATTTACTGGCCCACTCTATTTCCCTGTACAGTTCCTTATTATACTCATCAGAGGCATTAGGCCTATAACACATTCTTACTTTCAATTTTGATCTCCCAATGCTTATGTCACACCAAACTGACTCGACACTGCACTCTCCGGCGACATCAACTGGCTTCACTTCCTTGGATTTTATGTGTTTCTTAACTAATAGTATTACCCTTCCTATCTTGTCTATCCTTCCTGTACACATCTGTGTGACACTACATCTCTGAGAGCCCAACAATATCTGCCTTTGATGTTCTGAGCAATACCTCAAATTCATCAAATTTATTTACCAAACTCCTGGCATTGGTGTACATGCAAGTATACATGCACCTGTTCCTATTCTTAGCTTCCCCAACACAACCCATGTGTTTACTTGTACCGCAATGACTCCCAGCAGGCTCTGAAATACCCTGCATCTTGTTTTCCAGACTGCTGCTCATTCCAATAGAAGCAGTGCAAGAATCGTTTTCACCTCTGCCAGTGGCTACTGTTAATCTATCAGTCCTTGTATCCTCCCAAACTAGCAGTTTTCCGACCCACCTAAAACTGCCTCGATAGCATCAGCAAATATTCTTGCACCCTTTCTATAATTGTATCCCATCCCTGTAGAAGCAGTCTTTCCTGTTAACAAATACAGACCAGGCTGAAAAAAATTCTACCCCTTGAGCCTTGCACAGTCTTTCCAGGACCGAATTGATCGACAAGGCTCTCATCATGTACTCTCTCTTATCCTGTCTGGGCAGAATTGCAGACACTTTCAGATTCAACCCTAATTCATGGCTTTTTTTCAACAGTGACCTGTACTTGTTAAGTATTTCTGCCTATATCCTAATCGTAATATCATTAGTGCCAACGTGTACAACAAAACATCCTTTGTGCCCTTAAAAGATTATATCTGCTCTACAACATCATCAACCTTTTGCCCCTGGCAGACATATTCTGGTCCTGTTCCACCCTGACAATAGAGTCACAAACAGCTGCTAGTTCCTGTGGGACTAGCACATTCTGCCTTGGGGATAGCCCCTGCGTTGCACGATGATCGAGTGGAAGCTCTGGCATTGATGTGGGCAGCTAAGAACTTGATGGGCCCCTCAATTTAGATCCTTTGAGGGCATCCCCCCCTGTCCTTCAAGCTCTCATATAGGCCCATAACGATTCTCAATTGCCGCCTCATTTCCCCACACTCCTTACATCGCATGCACACAAAGACATCCATCCCCCTTGGCAATATCATTTCCTGTACCTGATTGTCCACAAACATCAAGCAAGCAGTGCATTTTAGCTTGAGCCTTTTGCTTTGCTGCTCTGGTCTGAGTCATGATTCCGATTCAATTTCAATTTCAGTACCAAATTATAACACTAAACTTGTATCCCAATGCAGTTGTAACACTATATATATCTATATATATATTTTTTAAGTGTCAAGTATTATCTTCGTGTTTCTTTATATAAGTTCCATATCAAGTTATGTATTAATTAATTATGTTCCGTTCGTAAAATCTAAGTCGTTATATGTATTTAATTAAAAGTACAATTTAATTGACAATGAAGTTCAACAAGATAAATAAATTTACTGATTAATTGATAATATTATATACTATACTATACTGAGCTAACGCTATCTAGTTCGGGATATAATGTTGTGTCATATAACAATGGCAGCAAGTTACGAATGGTAAAACTATGTACGCTTAAATATTAATTAACTTCCAAAATCTCGCTTCTCAATTCAGAATTAATCAAGGATCTTGCCTAGATCTATAAGCTACTTACAGAAAATAATTTAATATAACAATTGGTCAATAAATTGGCTAACTTTAGCTAAAAAACTTCCGATTCGCTGGCTCTGCAAAATTTGTATAACACGTGGATTGGATACCCTTACTATTACTAAGTAATAAGCTACAAAATCTCTATTTATGTTAACATTTAAACTAAGTATCGTAATTAGGAATATAAATTTAAAAAACAACATTTTGGAATTCAAAAGTACATCACCAAGAGTGTCAAGACTAATACTCAAGATTTCTAAGAGGTACAAGCTAAAGGTTATAATGATTTATGCACCAACTTCAAGCCATGATGATGAAGAGATTGAAGAAATGTACACCGAAATTGGGATTCTTCTAGATGAGCAGAAAACCCACTACACTATTATTATGGGGGTTATTATATATTCCAGTGCTAAGGTTGGAAAGAGACAAAACAGTGCAGAAAGGGGAACTATAATACATTTTGGAATTAGTGAAAGAAATGAAAGAGGTGAAAGACTTGTGGAATTTGCAAAATATCAAGGATTGTCAGTAATGAACACTTTTTTGAAGAAAAGGGTGAAAGAAAGTGGACAGGGAAGAGTCCGAATGGATTAAAAACTAATGAAATCAACTTCATCCTCACTAACAGAAGGTATATCGGGAATGATGTTACCATCCTGAATAAGGTAAATGTTGGAAATGATCGACATTTAAGGAATGGTAAGATGTACACTTTATATAGATGTAGGAAAGGAAAGGAAAAAACTGACTCGAGTAAATAATATGAAGGTCTTTGAGATAACAAAAGAGCAGAAAAAGCAGTATGTACTGGAACTTAAGAACAAATTTGAGCTTTTGCAGACTGCTCAGGACCAAAATATCGATGAAGAATATTACAATTTTCTGAAAGTGATAAAGCCCAAGAAACCTATATGTAAAAAGAAATCCAAAGAAGAAAAAATTAGTCAAGAAACACTTGTCATGAGGAACCAAAGGCGACAAATGAAGAGCAAGATAAACACTGACAAGGAGAAAATTGAGTATGCTGAGTTATGCAAAGCCATTAAAAGTGACTCAGAGAGGACATAAGAAGATTTAACATAAGAAAAATAGAACAAGCATTAAGGGAAAACAAAGGACTTAATTTAGCAGCCATGAGCAGTAATACAGAAAGACAAATGATACTAAAATTGAAGAATAGTGATGGTTTACTTATAAATAGCAGAAAAGGCATAATTCAAATAGCGGAAGACTATTGTAAAGAATTATACAAGGTGCGAGGGAATCATGCCATCAGCTGGGAAGATGGATCACAAATTAGCAACACATATGACATACCCAATATTCTTCCTGATGAGGTAGAACACGCATTGAAGAAAATGAAGAATCAGAAAGCTCCACGGGGAAGATGACGTTACTGTAGAGTTCTTAAAATTGGAGGAAGAGACATAACACAAAAACTGGCAAGGTTCTTCACAAAGTGCATTAGAAAAGGTGTGATGCCTAAGCAGTGGAATAATGCTATCATACTTTTGCTACATAAGAAAGGGGATAAATTAAAAATTGGAAATTATAGACTAATTAGCTTGTTATCCCACATCTATAAGTTGTTCACAAGGGTCATTACTAACAGGTTAGAAAGAATACTTGATGAGAATCAACCGAAAGAGCAAGCTGGCTTTAGGGCAGGATTCTCAACGATGGATCACCTTCATGTAATATCACAGCTAATGGAGAAAGCAAATGAATATAAAACACCATTATGCCTGGCATTTGTGGATTCAGAGTCGTGGCTATACGAGTAGTATCAGAGTAGTATCATACAGAGTCGTGGCAGTTCCGAAAAAGCCTCATGTGAAAAGACCGGCTGACTTCAGACCAATATCAATTGCCTCTCCCTTCCTGAAATGCCTCGACAAGTGCATCTATAATGATGTAGCACTTGCAATCTTTGTGCATAGGCCAGAACACACCCACTATGCCATGCCTAATAGATCTGCGGTAACCTGCCTACAGTCATTATCACAGAAAATACTTCATGCCTGGAATGACAACGAAGATCTTCACACCATTTTTCTCGACATGAAATCTGCTTTCGACTCAGTCCAAATAACACCCCTTCTTGCCTTACTTGAGAGATTCTACGGGATATCCGGAAATATGCTTGAGATCCTCAATAATTTGCTATCTAGGAGAATGCTTCACTTCAAAGGCGATGGTGTTAAAGTCACTAAAAGCGTCGAAGTAGGGATCCCACAAGGTAGTTGTCTCTCAGCCTTGTTATTTGCAGCAATATTCATTCTACTAATGGATCAAATTCCAGCGTTCCTATCGTATGCTGATGATATTGTTTGCTACTTGCCATGCAAACGCCATGTTGGTCCTTCACAAGAAAGACAAACCGCCTCTGAATCTGTAAACAGCTACCTAAATACATTCTAATATTTTTCACACTATCTTATCTTTACGCCAAGTCATCCGACTTGGCGTAAAGATAAGATAGTTTGAAAGATAAGATAGTTAGGGCATGTCTGCCAGGGGCAAAGGTTGATGACGCTGTAGAGCAGATATCATCTTTTAAGGGCACAAAAGATGATATAGTTGTACATGTTGGCACTAATGATATCAAGAGTAGGAGACCGGCAGAATTGCTTAACAAGTACAGGTCACAGTTGAAAAAAAGCCGTGAATTAGGGTTGAATTTGAAAGTGTCTGCAATTCTGCCCAGACGCGATAGGAGGGAGTATATGATGAGAGCCTTGTCGATCAATTCAGCTCTGGAAAGATTGTGCAAGGCTCAAGGGGTAGAATTTTTTTCAGCCTGGACTGCTGTACTTGTTAACAGGAGAGATTGCTTCTACAGGGATGGGATACACTTAAATAGAAAGGGTGCAAGAATATTTGCTGATGCTATCGAGGCAGTGTTAGGTGGGTCGGAAAACTGCTAGCTTGGGGGGGAGACAAAGACGAATAGATTAACAGTAGCCACTGGCAGAGGTGAAAGAGATTCTTGCACTGCTTCTATTGGAAGGAGCAGAAGCCCGAAAAACAAGATGCAGGATATTTCAGAGACTGCTGGGAGTCATTGCGGTACAAGTAAACACATGGGTTGTGTTAGGATAGCTAAGAATAGAAATAGGTGCATGTATAGTTGCGTGTACACCAATGCTAGGAGTTTAGTAAATAAATTTGATGAATTTTAGGTATTGCTCAAAACATCAAAGGCAGATATTGTGGGGATTTCAGAGATGTGGTGTCACACAGATATAAGGAATGCAGAACTGGAATTTGGGTAGTACAACGTCTACAGAAAGGATAGACTGGATAGGAAGGGAGGAGGGGTTATGCTATTAGTTAAGAAATACATAAAATCCAAGGAAGTGAAGCCAGTGGACATCGCTGGACAGTGCAGTGTCGAGTCAGTTTTGTGTGACATAAGCATTGGGAGATCAAAATTGAGAGTAGGAGTGTGCTATAGGCCTAATGACTCTGATGAGTATAATAAGAAACTGTACAGGGAAATAGAGTGGGCCAGTAAATCAGAGAGTCTTATAATGGGAGATTTTAATTTCCCAGATATTGACTGGAATTTGGGAGCTGGTCACTCGCACACTAGCAAGGCTTTTGTGGATTTATTGGATGATTGTTTTCTACATCAGCATGTTCGGGAGGCAACTAGAGGGAGGAATACTCTTGATTTGATTATCAGCAGTGATTCTTCATGCATTAAGAATCTGCAGATAAATGAACCACTAGGTGGCAGTGATCACAGTGTGCTGAAGTGGGATTTACTCAAAGAGGTAACTACCATTAGGGGTAAAGGGAAGGGTTATTGCTTTCGTAAAGGCGACTAAGATGGACTGAGACAATATTTAAATTCTATACAGTGGGACCAACTGATGATGTTCCCAACAGCAAATGCAAAATGGGAAGCATTCAAAGAACTTATCTTCGAAGCTACTAGGCTTTACATACCAACTAAGAAATATTGTTCAAGGTTTAGGCCTAAATGGATGTCAGATGAGGCATATGGCAGAGAAGAAACTAATGAGCCATATGGCAGAGAAGAAACATGAATGGGATACATACAAATTAACACATGACACAGAAGCCTATGATAGATACAAGTTGATCTGTAACCAAGTTACCAAGGAGGTTAGGCAGGCGAAGGCAGATTACGAGAAATGTTTGGCAAGGGATGCAAAGAAAAACAGCAAAGAGTTCTTTACTTATATAAACTCTAGAAGGAAGGGGATGAATCAGATTGGTCCACTTGATATCGATGGGTCAACTGTTGATGATCCTGCTCAGGTAGCTAACAAACTAAATGAATATTTTGCATCGACATTCACACATGATGAATTATTTAGCGAGGGGAAAGCCAGAGGTATATTCAACTCCAGCAGTAATCTAGAAAATCTTGTAATATCTGAGAGTAAAGTGGAGGAGAAATTGTTGAAGATAAACACAAGAAAGGCACCCGGGGTGGATGGGATCTTTCCAGTTATATTAAAGGAGGCAGCAGAGGAAGTAAGCAAACCCTTAGCCATAATTATGAGAGCTTCCTTGGACTCAGGGGAGGTACCCACAGACTGGAGATGTGCAAATATGACCCCAATTCACAAAGGAGGATCAAAGGCTGACACAAGTAATTATAGACCTGTGAGTTTAACTTCTGTTCCAGGAAAATTAATGGAGGCACTAGTTAAAGAAGCACTGCAGAATCATTTAGACAAGACTTCAGTTATAGCTCGGACACAGCATGGTTTTGTTAAGGGGAAGTCTTGCCTGACCAATTTGATTGGATAATATGATGCAGTCACAAAGGAACTGGATGCAGGGAATAACTTTGATATTATATACTTGGATCTTAGTAAGGCTTTTGATACTGTTACACATGGAAGACTGCTGCACAAATTGGAGCAGTGTGGCATTGGAGGCAAATTGCTGCTCTGGATAAAGGGGTGGCTGAGGGGGAGAAGACAGAGAGTGGTAATCAATGGACACTGCTCATCGTGGACTAATGTTATCAGTGGAGTCCCTCAGGGTTAAGTGTTAGGTCCATTATTGTTTTCTGTATTTATAAATAATATTGATGATGGTATATCAAGCTTAATATCCAAGTTTGCAGACAATACAAAAGTTGTCAGGGTTGTTGAGGACACTACTGACACTATGCTGCTGCAACAGGATCTGGAAATGTTGAGCAGATGAGCTGAGAGGTGGCAAAAGAAGTTTAACATTGACAAATGTAAAGTACTACACATGGGAAACAGCAACCCCAGAGCAACGTATCAACTCTGTGGTACTACACTGACAGTGGTAGAGAATGAAAGGGACCTGGGGGTGGTTGTGCAGGCAGATATGAATTTCTCTGAGCAGTGCAGACGGGCTGCAAGAATAGCTCATGGTGTATTGTCAATGATATATAGGAATTTTTCTAACAGGGATAAGGAGGTGATTATTCCCTTGTATAAGGCAATGGTCAGGCCACACCTAGAGTACTGTATACAGGTCTGGAGGCCTCATTTCAAGAAGGATGTGGAGCTGCTGGAACGAGTACAGAGAAGGGCAACAAGATTACTGAATGGAACAAAGGGGTGCTCTTACGAAGAAAGGCTTAAGTTTTGCAAATTACAGTGTCTGGAGACTAGGCACCAGCAAGGTGATCTGATAGAGGTGTATAAAGCCTTGAATGGTTTGAGCATGCTCAATGCTGATGGGATTCTTCCTCTCGCTCAGAATAATCACCTGAGAGGGCATAAATTCAAATTGAGGAAAGACAGATGTAGGATAGATGTGCGGAAATTTGTCTTTAGCCAGCGGGTGGTTGGTTGGTGGAACAGACTTCCATCCCTTGTCGTGGAAGTTGATAGCCTAAATAAGTTTAAGGCTCAACTGGACAGGTATTTTGAACGAACAGAGAGGTGAAGTGGAAGTGGTTTTTTTTTTTTTTTTTTTTTTTTGGCTGATGCTGCATGAGCTTGCTGCATTTCTTGCATCAAATGCCTCTACCAATGCTAATGCTAATGCTACTTCTACTGATACTGCATCTTCTCTACTTCCGGTATTGGCAGGAAATGTCCTGACTCCCACAGATAGTGTCAATTTCCTAGGAGTAATCCTTGATGCCAACCTCACCTATAAAAAAACAAATCCAAGCTCAGTATTCCAAAGCCCTGAGAGCGTTCTGGGGAATGAAAATTGATCTGTGCAAAATGCACAATAAGAAAATAATCAAGAAGTACCTCGCAACTTACTTCTGTAGTGTACTCTCCTATGTCGTGGAAGTTTGGTCGGCGGCACCACCCACCAGCCTCAAGAAACTATGGGGCCTCGAATTCTGGGTGCTGAAGTGGGCCAACTTGTGGTCGCACCAGATCCACACAACATCTAAATCTACTCTCTGCTCCAACCTGCAATATACGCCCATAATCCACAGAGCCCATGTGCTAAAAATAAAGTCATTCCTTCATCTGTGCTCAGCTAAGCAGGATCACATCAACATCTGGAACACGGTTGGTTGGCATTTGCCAGGCAGACATCTCCGTAGTACTCCCTCCTTATGCTCAAGGCTCCAGCGGTTACAGAATTTCAAAAGACACTTCCCTAATGTGACTCTGGACACTCTCAACTCGCTCAACATCGACATCGACCTGTGGACGATAGACAAGGCATATCGAGATGGCATCTTGTCCCATCTTGCTGTTTGTAAAGGACATTTATGTAAGTGCCGATCTTAGTTAGCTGATGTAATTTCATGTCTGCTCAACTTGTATCCCTTTTTCGCTGTAATTACTACTTCATTCATTTTTACATTTTGACTATTTGTTTTAGTTATTATTATTATTTTATTTATTTATTTTATTTTATTATTTTTTTATTTTATTATTTTTTTTTTTATAAATCAAAATCACTTGTATAAACAACTAATCGTAAGATTCCTCTGGCTTTCTGTGTAAGGAATCACTAGTGTATAAAATTTATGTTATGAAAGAATCTTATTATTATTATTATGAAAAGGCATCTGACTCCATACAGCATAAGGCAATGTTTCGGGCACTGGAAAGACGAGGCATAGATACCCCATATATTATGATTTTGAAGAAAATATATGAGAACACTATTAGACAGACAGTAGGAAATTTAAAATCGAGAAAGGAGTTCGACAATTAGACACAATATCTCCGAAGTTGTTTACTGCTGCCCTTGAGGAAGCTTTCAGAAGATTAGACTGGTCGCAGAAAGGAGTCAATGTGAATGGAGAGTACCTAAACTATTTACGATTTGCAGATGACATTGTGGTCATAAGCCACGATCCCAAAGAATTAGAGGAAAATCTTAATCAGTTATGCACAGTTAGTAAGGATTTTGGACTAAAAATGAATATGGCTAAAACAAAAGTAATGATGAACAAGTATGTCACAGAAAGGGCTATAATGATTGAAGGAGCAGTAATTGAAAAGGTGGAGTCATATACTTATCTGTGACAAGTTATTAGCTGTAATAATGATAAATTGCTGGAAGAATAAATTTTGAATGGATAGCATTCAGGAAATATAGTCACATACGGAAGAGCAATATCCCTGTTTGTCTGAAACGTAAAATAATGAACCAATGTATACTCCCCACTATGACTTATGGAAGTGAAACTTGGCCACTCACCAAAAGAATGGAAGAGAAGCTGAGAATATAACAATGAAGAATGGAACAAATTATATTGGGAATTAGACTGTTAGATAAGAAGAGAAACACATGGATTAGGCAGCAAACTCAAGTAAAGGACATTCTTTTCAAAACTAAAGAACTAAAATGGTCTTGGGCAGAAAACAGCTCGGAGATATGATAACAGACGAACTAAGAGAATAACAGAACGGTACCCAAGAGGAGCTAGAAGAAAACCTGGAAGACAGTAGCGGTGATGGATAGATGAAATTCATGAGTTTGTGTGTAGTAAATGGATGGCCATTGCACAAAACAGAAGGAACTGGAAAGTTACTGGAGAGGCCTTCATCCTGCAATGGATTGATTGAAAATGGCTGATGATGAAGTCAGTATAACTGGTATGTAGTTACGACCTTTTCTCTTAGAAGTCTTTACATAGTTAAATTATGAGATGCCCTCATAGTTCACTTCAATAATTCAATACACTCCCTGGTGGCCTCCCTCAGAATTACTGAATATATGCCGTGAATCCATGAACTCTTGGAGCCTCACTTGCCTTTAGGCCCGAAAGTTTTTCTAATTGTCTTTCCTTATCATATATATTTAGTAAACTGATAACAAAATAATGAGCTTTTTGAAAGGGCAACAACTTTTATGCTTGAACTGAAATTGAAAACATTTCATTTCTGAATATCTACCATATTGCCATCCATTCCTCCATTCAGTGCATGTTGACAAAAATGTGCTTCAAACCCTTGTTATTTGTTATTTTGGTTTTTTTTGGAGCATTAGCAACTAAGGCCATATTGCTCTGGGGAAATGCAGTGGTCATTCCCTGACCTTTCTTCATCCTCCATATTTGGTGGCTCAAGGGCTCGAACCCCGGTCTAATCAAGAAGCATGTTCTACGCACTGCTGCTCCTGCCCACCTGGCTATGGAGGCGCCATGCTTCAAATCAGTTTTTCAACTACAATATATGGATGGTCTATATCGGCAGCTCCCAAACTACTGAGATCTGCTGGCCCCTGTATATATATATATATATATATATATATATATATATATATATATATATATAATACACATATTACTTGATACCCTTCTGAACATTTCACGGACCTCAGTTTGGGAAACGCTGTCCTATGTGATACTTATGAAAAAAAAAAACAAAATTCAGCAATTATTATTTATTTTTTTCAAGATGTGTTAACCATCCCAAACCTCATTAAGCTGAAATTTAATGTGGCTCATCACATCTGTCTTTAGGAGCTAAATATAAAATTTCATGAAAATCCAGCAAGCACTTCAGCTGCAATGTTTTTTGATGAGATTTGGGATTTTTAGCCAAATATTTCTAAAAGAGCTAATCATAAAATTTCATGTAATTCATCCTTTCACTCTGACAACTCAGAGTGAAAGATTGGAATACATGTCAGTTGGCAGACAGACTGATAAACAATCTGTCATGGTCAAGACAATTGGTACATACATATATATTGCCAGCTATAGATCAATTGACATTAACTCTGTGTATTGACACATTACTGATGATTGATGAAAATCTCAAGAATTTTAGCTGAGTGACTAATACTGAACATTTTGCATTGGTCATTTGGTATAGCAAAAAGCCTCAGTTTTCTTGCCTAGCTGTTTAAAATATGGTGAACAACAATGAGTTCACTGCTAGGAGAGTTAGACTGGATGAAAGTTGAGAATGTCAAATTTCAAAGAAAAAAAGAAATCCAAAAAAGAAAAAATTAGTCAAGAAACACTTGTTATGATGAACCGAAGGCGACAAATGAAGAGCAAGATAAACACTGACAAGGAGAAAATTGAATATACTGAGTTATGCAAAGCCATTAGAAAGCGACTCAGAGAGGACATAAGAAGATTTAACATAAGAAAAATAGAACAAGCATTAAGGGAAAACAAAGGACTTAATTTAGCAGCCATGAGCAGTAATACAGAATGACAAATGATACTAAAATTGAAGAATAGTGATGGTTTACTTATAAATATCAGAAAAACGGTTTTCTTTGAAAAGAGGTTGTGACTTTTGAAGAGTTTTTACATGATTGGGAGAGAAACAGAAAAGGAATTACAGAATAAGATTAAGAAGTATTGAACAGAAATACAAGGTGTGGCTATTAAATAACAAGACTGTGTTTAGCCACTACACACCAAGTGCCACTTGGAATACAAAGGCAAAGTAGTTGAACCTGAACCTTTCCCTAGTTGTTTGCCATGTCAGATTCCAACACACTCATTCACTTTGCAGTGAGACAAGTTTCATTATTTTATGTTTTTGCATTTTGCCAGAAAAATAACAGCCAAAGAATTGAACAATGAATCAATCTCAAAATTTGAACAGAAGTAAAGAGCAAAACAAAAGTAAAGTTAAGGGCAAGTTACTGCAATGGTTAAAGGGATGGTTGAGTTGGAGAAGACAGAGAGTGGTAATCAATGGACACTGCTGTTTGTGAACTAATATTATTAGTGGAGTCCCGCAAGATTTGGTTTTTGGCCCATTGTTGTTTCTAAATTTATCAGTGTGATGAAGGTATATTTGGCTTAATGTCCAGGTTTGCAGATGATATGAAGGTTGGCTGGGTTGTTAATGACAGTAATGGCAGTATGTTATTGCAACAGGATCTAGAAAAGTTGGGTGAGAGGTGACAACTGAAGTTTAATATTGACAAATGCAAAGTACTGCATATGGGTAGCAATAACCCTATAGTAATGTACCAACTGTGCTGTACTACACTCAGGGTAGGGGAGAATAAAAAATATCTGGGGGTAATTGCTCTGAAAACTTCATGTTAGACATGAAGTTTTCAGAGCAATGCTGCCAGGACAGCTCATGGAGTTCTGTCTATGGTATACAGGAATTTTTCTAGGAGGGATAAGGAAGTGATTACCCTAGTGTATAAGGCAGGAATTCCCAAACTTTTAGAGAAGTGGGCCACATATGAATTTTTGGAATATTTGGCGGGCCGTAGAAAATTCCTAATTACTGAAAACTACATTCTCTGCATAACTTTAATGTTATACAAAGAAACAAATTTTATATCTACCTATATCTACAGATTCAAAAATAAATCGATGGATTTATTTTTGAATTACTGCAATGGTTAAAGGGATGGTTGAGTTGGAGAAGGCAGAGAGTGGTAATCAATGGACACTGCTGTTTGTGGACTAATATTATTAGTGGAGTCCCGCAAGACAAAAATTTGTTTATATCAAATTTTAATTATTACTTATTTATTGTACTAATCACAAAAATACAGTCAGTAATTCAACAAAATTAATTATTACTTATTTATTGTACTAATCACAAAAATACAGCTAGTAATACAACAGAATTAATTATTACTTATTTAGTAATACAACAAAATTATAATTAATGCGATGAATGTGGTTGTAGAGTGTGACTAAGTTTTGTTATATTGAGTTTTAAAGTACTAGTTACAATTCTTAAAAGTCAGGTAAATGCAGGTCAGTTAGATGTGATTATATTTTATATTTTACATATTTCATTTTTGAAAATGTCTGCTCACATATATACGTACTTCCGAAAATTGATGTAACCTTTCTTGCAAAATTTTTAACTTTTGGATAATCCGACTCAGATAACGGTGAATAAAATTGAATTAGATTTTCATTTATAAATATTGTCTTCAGTGCATCATTAAATTGAAGGTCTACCAACTCTAATTGTATATTCTAATCAACATTGTTTGTTTTTGAAAAAGTTCAAACACTTTTGAATTAATTTTAAAATCAGAAAATCTAGCTGCAAAATTTTCCCGCAACAAACTAACATTTTTAACATAATTTTCAGTAGAAAATTATAACCAGGCATATTTTTAGATAAATTATCGCAACATGGAAAATGGAAAAAAATATTCCGAAGTAGTTGATTTTTAAATAACTCCGGTTTTGTTTCAAATGCTTTGACATTATAATACAATTCATTGACAAGTTTGTCTCGTCCTTGTAGTTTTATATTAAGAAAATTCAGGGTTCACATATATCTGTTATAAAGGCTAGGTTCCACAACCATTTGAGTTCTGACAGTTCCGGAACAGGTTTCAATATTTTGTTCATAAATAGATCTATTTCGATCCTAAGTTCAAAAAATCACTTCAACACATTACCACGACTCAACCATCGTACTTCAATGTAGTACAACAAATCACCGTATTCAGCTTCAGTAGTTTCAAGAAAATTTTTGAATTGCCGATGATTCAGACCAGTCTTGCAAATAAAATTTACCGTTGATATTACAGTTGACATCTACACCCAAAAATTTTCTGCACCAAGACTGCTGGTGAATTATACAATGAAATTGCATTGGATTTTTAATATTTTTACTCTCAAGATATTTATAAAGCTGACCCATGAACCCAATTTTAGTACTGACCATATTTTTAGCACCATCTGTCTTAGCTGCTGATAGCAAATCCCAATTCAACTTCAGGCCATCAATTGCTTCTGACACACTCAAAAATATATTTTCACCTGTTGTTGTATCTTTCAAGCTTTTTAATGCAACTAGCTCTTTGGTTACTGCAAAATTTTGATTTACACCTCAGATATAAATTAGCAGTTGAACTGATCAATTGCTATTGAAAAATGTGATCATTCTCTAACTTTTCTACTAGTTGATTTTGAACATTGGTTCCTAAATCTTCAATTCTTCTCATTACAGTTGATAAAGATAAACTTACAGATGCAAAATTCTTTACTTTCTCAGGACATGCTTCTTCTGCAATTGCCAAACAAATTCGTTTTACAAATTCTCCATCCATAAAGGCCCTTCCTTCTTCGGAAATGATTTGGGAGGCTCTAAAACTAGCACTAACTGCAGATAAATTTTGATGAGTAAAAGTGCTAATCTTCTGTTGTTAACTTTGAAAGGTTTGGGTTAGTTCTTGGAATTTTTTCTGCCGCAAACTCCTTGAAATTTACAGTAATTTGAGGCATGTTTTTTTGGTGTAGTGACATTTCACATTATAATAATCCTTGAACACCGACAAGGCTTCATTGCAAATAAGACATTTGCAAGTATCATTGAGCAGTGCAAACAAGTAGTAATTGGCCACCGCTCATTAAAAACATGACACTCAGCATCAACTTTTCTTTTTTTCGACCTCAACTTTGACATGATTTTTATGGGATCAATGGAATAAAAATAATACTTGTGAATATTGAAGTAAGTAAGCCTTGAACATGTCTTAAAATTTTAAGAAATATTTTAACGTAAAGGTTATTATTATATTCATATCACTTTTATATCATGTGAAATTAATAATACAGTTTATTAGGCTGTTTGCCTAATAAACTACATTATTATATTATTTGAAAATGACATGTACAAGGCATAATTCTTATGAGTTTTGGTATTTAACTATATAATATTGGTGTAAATACACCAATATTATATAGTTAAATACCAAAACCCATAAGAATTAGGCCTTGTGCATTTCATTTTCAAATTACATTTTTACCAACACCCTTTGGCATCTCTCATATTGTGGATATAACTTCGCAACTGTGGTGGCATATTGCATTACCAGGGTACCTGCCCACCCACTGATGATAGGCCAATAGCCTTGAAACATGTCTGGGAGCCTGATATTCACGGAGTTTCCGAGAATAGGTAACAACAGTCTTCTCTACTGGGGAAGCGTTACCTATTCCAGGAGTTTTTGAGTGGTGTGAGTTGAAGGAGTTAGTCCCTTTCATTCTTCTACATGTTTCTTTTTCCTCTTCCACTCCTACTATTACTTTCCCTCTACCCTTTTTGCTTTCTAAGTCTAATAGGGACAAGTGGATAGTAGAGCTATTATCCCACACATATACAAATAGCCTTGAAACATGTCTGGGGAGCCTGATATTCACGGAGTTTCCGAGAATGGGTAACAATAGTCTTCTCTACTGGGGAAGCGTTACCTATTGAAGGAATTTGAGTTTTTGAGTGGTGTGAGTTGAAGAGTTACTGTCCCTTTCATTCTTCGACATGTTTCTTTTCCTCTTCCACTACTACTATTACTTTCCCTCTACCTTTTTGCTTTTCTAAGTCTAATAGGGACAAATGGTTTGAATTTTATAATTCATTTGTTTGATAGATCTGGTCCAATGGGTTTTTTTTCACATTAAATTTACAATAGCTTTGAAAGGATCGTCCAGAGGCTGGTTTGTGATTTGTTTCGTTTAGATGTGTTCTACTCATTCTGAAGGTTGAGGAAAGTGTCCAATCATATCAAGAGGTTAGCGGCGGTCCTTTCAGCTGAGGTAAACCCCTTGTGGGGAACCTCTTTTAGGAGGGTAGTAAGTGATTGATTTTCTTTTGTTTTACATTTCTTTGAAATTTATTTCTGCCAAGTTAGGTATTTTCGTTTTGCTGGTGTCAGCCAGGACACGGGATTTTTAACTATTCATTTTCCTTAAGGAACGGAGATTAATTATGGCACAGTTCTTCTTTAGAGAAAGGAGAGTGGAGTTTCAGACTACAGAGGTTTGTCCAATTATAGAGGTAATGCAGGGAATGACTCAGGTTGTTTCGGTTCACGAGATAAAAGGATTAACTCCATTACCGAGGCAGAAATATCAGTTGCTCTTGAAAACAGTAGAGGCAAGAGAAAGGGTTTTCTATTAGAAATGTCATGATCAAACCTGTGCAAATTGGTAACATACGCAAAGTGCTTACTATTGACAGGTTTCCGGTAGAAATGTCTAATAGTCCTGTCGAGAGCTTTTTTAACAAGTTTGGTAAGGTTTTTAAGTTTCACAGGAAAGAATATGAGGAATGGCCAGGCGTAGAAACAGGTATGGTGCAAATTCATATTGACATGAAAACGCCCATGCCAAACATCATCAATTTGATGGGTCACAGATTATTAATAAATTACCCAGGAGTTCAGAAAGTTTGTTTGAGGTGTGGAGGTAAAGACCATTTGGGAGCAGAATGCCAAAAATTACGTTGTTTTAATTGTAATGACACAGGTCATATTACGGCTAACTGCCTTAATAATTGTAAAAAATGCGGAGCTTCCATGCATAAATTCATTCAATGCCCAGAATGCATGTTTGCTGAAAGAGTTGCTGGTGGGGGGAGGAAACTATAGTAGTGCAGAGGGGTGAGACGCAGATTAAAGAAATCACACTAACATTTACAATAGGGTACGATATGTCGGCAACACAATCGGAACACGCGGAACTAACTGAGGACACGGAAGCGGAAAATACAGTACAAAATGTACATAAGCAGGGGGGGAAGGAAGAAATAAGCGGTAAAACTAAAAGAGTAAAAGGGGGAACAGAGGAAATTCAAGAAGAGACCGAAACAAAACAAACAGAGGGGGAAGAGGTATCAATTTTGTCAGGCGGTAAGAAAGATTGCAAAGCACTTTCGGGGTCTGATTCGGATTCAGGCGGCATACAAACAAGGGAATACAAAGGAATAGAATGGTTAAATGTAGTAGGAAACACAAAAGAATACAGGGAATATAGGCGAAGCTTGGCGGAAATTGTTAAAACTCGAGGAGAACCGATTTTTCTTTGGAATGAAAATGAGGAGGGTGAAGTAGTAAATATACAGTTCGCTTGGGGAGATTTCGTTATTTCCAATATTAGAAACAAGACTGTTGGAGATCTCACTGTGTTGCTCACCAATAACAAATTAAAGTTAAATGCTAAACATAGGAATATCTTAGCAGAAGTTCTAGTAAAGTTCTGCTCATAATGTCCGGAATAACATTTATGTCATTAAATGTACAGGGTCTGAGAGCGATTAACAAACAAAGGATGATATGGCAAATTATGATGAACACGGGGGGCTGAAGATTTGGTTTCTACAAGAAACCCACTTCGCAAGTTTAGCAGACATCCAGCAGTTTCAAAACAGATACCGATTGTTAGGATTTTGGAGTTTTGGGACAAATCTGTCCGCAGGGGTGGGAGTAGTAGTGGTTCCTCCAATTTTAGGGACAGTACGACTGGCGGGTAGGGATACAAAAGGTCAGGTTGTGGCAGTGGATTGGAGTTATGGGGGGCGCACAATTAGGTTAATCTGTGTCTATAGTCCAAATTCCACTTTAGAAAGGAAAACTCTGTTTCAGGGACTGGGCAACTATACGAGGGGGGGTGCAGTGGGTTGTAATGACAGGGGACTGGAACTGCGTTCCTGACCCCATTATGGACAAAATTCTGGGGGTACCCCGCATCATGGTACGGGGGGATTCGTGAATTAATCGAGGTTTGTACTAAATGAGACTTGGTAGACGTCTAGAGGGAAAAAAATCCCGGGGAAATGGGTGGCCACCAGAATAGCCAATAATATAGGAACTAGGATAGATCGCACTTATGCAACAAGTCAGTTGAAGGATAAGATAACAATGATACGGAATGTGAAATTTGCGGGAGGCCGACAAGTTTCAGATCACATGGCAGTAATGTGGAAGGGAGATTTATTTACAAATGTTAGTCTGGGAAAAGGCTATTTGAAGCTCAACGCAGCAGTTCTTTACAACAGAGGATTGGGACTTTACAACAGTTATTAAAAAGATAGTAGAGCAAGGTGGAAATGAGTGGTAAATGTGGACGAAAATTAAAGAAAGTGCTAAATCATTTTATTACTCAAAAATTAAGGAAAGAAATGAACAACGCAGAAATAGACTGAAAGATCTCTTACAAGAAAAAAGAATTTCCCGACGGTGCGGGGATGAAAGGGCAACAGCAGAAGTAGAAGTGATTATTGACAGCATAATATTAGGAGAGAAAGAAAAGGCACGAAAAATACAGCTGAAATTTAGGGAAGCTGATAGTCCTTCAGCTGCGTTTTACCAAAGAAGACTAAGGCTAAATAATTTAGCCAAAATCGTTCAGGAAATTAAAGACGATGACAACACACATTCAACAATGCTAACTATTATGAATCGTTTTGTAAATTACTATGAAAAAGGAGCTTGCTTTGCAGAAAAAAGAGAGAGACAACTCCATTTGGACGATTGGACAATTCACACCCGAGCAAAGAGCATTACAGGACAGGGAAATAATTATGGGGGATCTAACTGTGGCTCTGAAATCATGAAAATTACAATGCGTGCTGGGACCGGATGGTTTGTGGGTTGAATTTTATAAGAAATTTTGGAACTTGTTAGCGCCTATTCTTCTGGTCGTCTTTAACAAATT